>NC_043703.1:107307079-107361108 GCF_006229205.1 Suricata suricatta | reverse complement strand
GCTCAGTCGGTTAAGCATCTGACTTCATTTTGGCTCAGGTCCTGATCTGACAGCTTCATGAGTTCAAGTCCCACATCAGGCTCTAAACTGACAACGCAGAGCCTGCTTGGGATTCTCCCTCTCTCCGCCCGTTGGTCACTCTCTCTTTCTCTCAAAATAAATAAATAAACTTAAAAAGTGACTGTTTTGGGGCACCTGGGTGGCTTAGTCTGTTGAGCATCTGATTTTTAATTTTGGCTTGGGTCATGATCCCAGGATTGTGGAATCAAGCCCTGCATCAGGCTCTGCACTGAATGTGGATACTGCGTAAGATTCTCTCGCTTTCTCCGTCTGTCCCTCTCCCTGGCTCATGCTCATTCATTCTCTCTCTCTCTCTCTCTCTCTCTCTCTCTCTCTCTCTCTCTCTCTCTCAAATAAAAAGTAAAGGGGTCCTGGGGAGCTCAGTCAAGTTAAGCATCTAACTCTTGGTTTCAGCTCAGGTCATGGTCTCACAGTTTGTGGGATGGAGCCCTGCACAGGGCTTTCTGCTGGCAGTGCAGAGCTTCCTGGGATTCTCTCTCTGCCTCTCCCCTATTTGTACTCTCTCACAAAATAAACAAACAAACTTAAAAAAATTTTTAAAGCAATGACTGTTATAAGCAATTATTATTTAGGTATTCTCACAGAAAAAATACAAAGATTTAGGCTCATTTGCATTTCTACTATAAAACTTTCTTTTTTTCTTTCTCTCTTTCATTCAGAGGAGGAGGGGAGCTTCATTCATTCATTCATTTAGAGGAGGGGAGCACAGAAAGACAGAATATCAAGCAGGCTCCATGACACAGGGGCTTGATCCCACAACCCTGGGATCATGGCCCAAGCCAAAATCAAAAGTCTGATACTCAACCGACTGAGCCACCCAGGCACCCCTAAAATTCACATTTTCATGGACATCAATGGCACAGCCTGCTAACTATTCCCTAATATCAGTTGTATTCTTCTTTCTTAGTAATATAACCCTTGATTTTTAACTAATACAATTACCCAGGATAAAGATTTATTTTCTAGTGTTCCTTGCTTGAGGTAAATAGGGTTGTTCTTTGTCTTTTTCTTGTTGATTGGAATGGGGCATATTTGCTGTGGTTCAAGTAGCTATCTTGGAAGTCCATGCCAAGGATCGTGGGTAAGCAAAATAGGAGACTGGGTCCCTGATGCCTTTGTGAGGCTACTGTATCAGCACTGTACCTTTAACATTTTCAAAGACAGAAATAAATTTAAACTGGCATTTGAGGGGTACTTGGCTGGCTCAGTCAGTGGAGCATATGACTCAATCTCAGGATTGTGAGTTCAAGCCCAACACTGGGTATAGAGATTGCTTAAAAATACAATCTTAAAGAGGTGCCTAGGTGGCTCAGTTGGTTAAGTGTCTGACTCTTGATTATGGCTCAGGTCATGGTCTCACAGTTTCATGAGTTGAAGACCCATGTTGGGTTCTGGGCTAACAGAGCAGAGCCTGTTTGGGTTTCTCTCTCTCTTTCTGCCCCTCCCCAACTCATGCTTGCCTGCGTGCTCTTTCTCTCTCACAAAATAAATAAATAAATATTTAAAAAAATAAAATCTTAAAAGGAAAAACCAAAACACATGAGGTTTTCTATTGCCCACAGATAATCCTAATTCCAAGTGAAATTTCATTAACTAGAGAATCATTTGATTAATAAGATCTTAAAAAAGAATAATTCTTGGAATTTCCACATACATATTAAGAAGAAGTAGTTGATTTGGTGTATATTTTTTTAAGTTTATTTATTTATTTTGAGAAAGACAGAGACAGCTCAAGTGGGAGAGGGGCACAGAGAGAGGGAGAGAGAGAAAATCCCAAGCAAGCTCTGAGCTATCAGCCCAGAGTCCAACACAAGGCTCAAACTCACTGAAGAGTGAGATCATGACCTGAGCCGAAAACCAAACTGGCTTAAATGACTGAGCCACCACCCCAGCACCCCAGTGGAATTTCTTCTTAACCTTTAGCAAAAATCAGCCACAGTGAAAGAAAAGTAGCTTTGCATGGGGGAGACAGGAAATTCTAGAACAGAAACTATTCTGCAGGGAGATAACAAGCTAAATTATCAGTCAAAAGGTAAAGGCAGATTGAAGACATTCCAGAGAGAGAAGCAGATAAAACTGAGGCTGAATGCTGAAGCGTTGTATCCTCTGCCTAGGGTTCTGCAAAAACTCCTTGGGTCTTTACTACAAGTTATCCTTTTGCTTAAGTTAAAAAAAGTCAACCAAATGGCTCGTTTCTATTAGTTATAACCAAGAGTACTTACCAATAGAACAGGTGATACATACAGGAGTGCCTCATTTAGTCAGTATTATTGAGGAACAACTTATTCTGGTGAGTAAGGTATTCCAGCAAGTAAATATTTTGCATGTAGCTTACCCAACACCTGCATCCCGTTGTCACTGAATAGAGTTTGGTATTTTATTTTACAAAATAACTCTGTATTCATCATTGCATTCAATTACATTTGATCTTTGTGTTTTTTATTATTTTTCTTGGAAAGTTTGAAACATTTGCAATGTACATATGAGAAAATAATAGTCTGATTGCGGACTTACTGTTTTTCAGCATGAATGGCTTATAGTCACCATTCTGCAGTTTTGCAGAATAGAAATGGAGATAAAGAACTTTCTAGGAGGTCTTTATGTGTAAAAGCTGAAAAGGGTGTTGGCCCTGTGGTTTGTATTTGCTGCTGGATCCAATCAAGGGAACTGCTGTGTGTAATTTTGACTTTAGTGTAACCCTGGGCTCCCCACAGTTATTGCAATCTGTTCTCAAGTTCAAAAACATCCAAGTGTTTTTGCCAGAACTTAGGACTTTGCCAGAACTTGTTTAAAAGAGGTAACAGTATAAATGGAGGCCTGAGTTATTTAATTGGGACTTCAGATATGGATAGAATTTTCTTTTTTTTTTTTTAATGTTTTTTATTTATTTTTGAGAGTCTGAGAGAGACAGCATGAGCAGGGGAGGGTCAGAGAGAGAGGGAGATACAGAATCTGAAGCAGGCTCCAGGCTCTGAGCTGTCAGCACAGAGCTCAATGCAGGGCTCGAACCCACAAGCCATGAGATCATGACCTGAGCCGAAGCTGGAAGGCAGACACTTAACCAACTAAGCCACCCACGTGCCCCTGGATAGAATTTTCACTTTTAGAGATGGAATAAGTGGGTAGCAGTATCACTGTCAATCTCTGGAGCTTCATCGGTCAGGATCTTTGAAGAGCCCCTCTCCACTTGACCAGGCTCATTTCATCATCAAATGTGCAGTGGGCTTTTCTCTATGCTATCATAGAAATGTAAGTTTATTTTAATTCTTTATTGCCATTGATAGTTGGCTGTTTATATATTCTGATTTTTACGGAATTGGGTTTATACTTTTTAATAATATACTTTAGCAGATGTCTCTAGGAACAATGTTGTTTATGTTCCTAAGCTTACACATAATGTTAACTGCATTTTATACTATGTTGCATGACTTGTATCTTGGAGTTCAGAGTTATATATTTATTAACATATTCACAGTTAGTAAATGATGATCAGGCACCACTGAGCCTAATTTATCATTTTATTTTACTGGTCATATATTTAATGACAGGTTACTTCTCTACACATTGGCCTTCTTTCCTAAGTTGTCTTTAAAAGTATTAAGTTGGGGCGCCTGGGTGGCTCAGTCAAGCGTCCAGCTTCGGCTCAGTCAGATCTCATGGTTCATGGGTTCAAGCCCCGTATCAGGCTCTGGGCTGACAGCTGGCTCAGAGCCTGGAGCCTGCTTCAGATTCTGTGTCTCCCTCTCTCTCTCTCTCTCTGACCCTCCCCTGCTCATGCTGTCTCTCTCTGTCTTTCAAAAATAAATAAAAAACATTAAAAAAAATTTTTTAAGTATTAGGTTTATTACTTTATACATACAGAAATCAATGGTCTGAAGTGTGGAGTTTATACAGATTTATGACACTGACAGGTCCTTAGTTTCCTTCAAGGTAGTTTGAATTTATTTACAATATAAACACATGCTTCCTGTCACTTTGTTTAAATTCTGATCTTCGTTCTTTTTCATAAATTTTCTGAAAAATAAGTAGTTCCAAGTGACAGGTGAAGAAATTAATCATCTGACTGAGCACTTGTCATTTTATGACACTGAATGCTTCAGTCTCTGCAGTCAGTTACCACTAAGTATAGTCTGGCATTTTGTTACACAAAATAATTGTGGTGTAATATTCTCTTATTATTTGACTAAAATTTGAACCTGGCTTTCCCCAAAAGCTTTATTTGAACTATTATCTCCTTTCAATATACAAGTAAGAAAAGTAATTGGCAAAGAGCATAACTTAAAAGCATTAAAACTCTTCAGTAATTTTAATGGAAATGTTTTGATGTAAAACATAATTTCTTACTTCCCTCTACCAAATATTGTATACAATACACAGCAAGACTTTTTCATATTGACTGGAAGTTGCCAAAATGGTCCATTATTTTACTTAGCTTTAATACTACAAAGTCTTCACGAACTACTAGAAAATATATATCTACACATCTATGATGAATAAGTCCCATACTACTATGCTTTCTCAGCTGCCATCTATCATTTTTATTACTGTCAGTATACCATTGATTCTAATCTTTCTTATCTCATACATAATGGATAGTGTGTAGTTTCCAACTTGCGGGGGGGTTGGCAATGGTCCATTTTTTTCTAAAGAAATTGTACATGAATTCCAACATATAAAATGAAAGAATATGGGTTTCTGCTGTGGAAACAGAATCAGGGAGCAAGCGTTCTGCTGCTAGGCCTCTATACCTGGTCTTCAGTGCAGAATACTGAGGTACCAGATGAAATCCCAGGCCACCATCAAATAGTTTAATACCACTTGTCAAACCTAACAGTGATTTCCTCTATTCTGAAGGATACACTTTCTTAGTTTGTACCTTGTACGTCTTGTACACCTTGTACAGAAGGCAACAACAACAAAAAGATCCATGATCTCATTACTCAGTAACTTTGATTAGTATAACAAACAAAAACAGAAGTAAAATATATGTAAGGTTCAAAAATTCAAAAAATAGGTAAGAAAGGAAAAGAAATGCCTTCCTCAGTCCTGGGCATACCTCTATTCTACCAAGACTCTTTTTATCAAAGGTACCCATTATTAAATTACTTGTAATTCATTCCACAATGCACATGAGTATGTATGTCTATGTGTGTTCTGAATGTAGGTGTGAATAAAACTTTTGAAATAAAATTTTATACAGAGGCATGTGGGTGACTCAGTTGGTTAAGTGTCCAACTTCAGCTCAGGTCATGATCTCAGTTTGTGAGTTTGAGCCCCACATTGGGCTCAATAAATAAATGTTAAAAAATATTTTAAATAAAACTTTATACATACAAAAGGTATTATATTGTACACCATTATATACTTTATTTCCTTTATTTTTTAATTTAATATCAGCAATCTATTTTTTATTTATTTTTTATTGAATACAACACAATTTATTTTTTTAACATATGCAATTTAATTTTTAAAAAGATTGAATATCAGCAATCTTTTTTAAAATTAAATTTTAACAGTGTATTTCACATAATTGAGTAACATGAACTAACTCCCAGATCAGCAGAATGTGCTACTGTGGATATGACTGATTACATTTTTACTGCTTGTGTCTGAGCTTATTAAGACACTTTCTAAGAAAAGCATGGTGCCTTTCCTACAAAAATCCTTTATTCCATGATATATCTCTAACGGGTCACTATCCTCAATATAAAAAATAGATATGTTATACATCACTACAACAGAATCTAATCACCAGGTATTGCAATGTTTCTATGGAACAATGTATTGACAGTTCCAACCTGGAATTAGCTCTCTAGAGGTAGAATGGTACTGTGGGGAATGTATGGGTTTTAGATTCAAAGGACTTGAACTTTAATCCAGGTACTGTCACTACTAGTTTTATCATTTTGAACAAGTTACTAAACTAAGGTTCAATTTCTTACACATAAAAAGGAGATAATGATATGTATTTTTTATGTTATTTTATAGATCAATGCACATAATAGGCACTGTTAGGTTCTTTTTCACTTCCCTACAAGGAGATCAGTATGTCTCAACCAGCTTCAAACTCCTGATGGACTACAGGAAAGGATGGGGCAGGGATTAGGCAGTGGAGTAGAGATTTAGGGAGACAAGGGATAGGTTTCGGCGTTCTCAACAGTTAGAATGGTTAAAGGACCTAAACACCTTCTTGATTCTGACTAGTGCCCCAATTATTGTCTTTCTTTTCTATTATGGGCACAGGCATTGACTGTCTCCTTTGCTTTAATTTCTACTATTTGCTGCTTTTGTTTATAGCATTGTGCCCCCACTTCCACCTTTCCCTAGCCAATTAGAAGACGGAAATCTAGTCCTACTTTCTCCCCCTGAAGTTACAGGGTTAAAAGATACCTGATATAAAAATAAACACCTGGAGATGGACTTTTAGAATATGAGAGTGGAAGCCTCAATGAACTTAGTCTCTCTCTAAAACAATGAAAATACAGGCAAACTATTTCAGGACTCTAGCATTTAACAAAAAAACCAAAACATTAAGTGAAATATCCAAGAGAAACTACTGAACTTTAGTGTGCTTGAGAAAAACAGCAGTAGGCCCTTGAGGTGGCGTATGGCCCAGATATCACACAACCAAATGGAAGTGACAGTTCCAATCTGTTTCTACTGGCTGGGAACCTGTAACCTTTACTTTATCCCACTAAGTTGAAGTTCATCTTATTTTTCCCTCAACAACTTGCGAGAATTAAATTATATATATGGTAACAACAACAAATTACCCATGAGTTGATGGGCAAAAATTACTTACCTAAAAAACCTTACTAAATTCAGCATTTCTACCTTGGACATATAAGATATCATACTATTTGCAATCAAATCATTTAAAAGCTTTAGATTTGTTCCAACAATGTGTTTTATCTTTCTTTCCATGTAATAAGTATGCATTAAAACTTTTAAAAATAGTGACAATAAGGCCAAAATTTTAACTTGACCTAAATAAAAATGACAATATTAAAATTCTTTAACAAAGCATTTCTCAGGTGCCTGGGTGGCTCAGTCGGTTAAGTGTCTGACTCTTGATTTCGGCTCAGGTCATGATCTCCTGCTTCATGAGTTAGAGCCCCACATCAGGTTCCATGCTGTCAGAGCAAGGATTCTGCTTTGGATTCTCTCCCTCGCTCGCTCTCTCTCTCTCTCTCTCTCTCTCTCTCTCTCTGTCCCTCCCCTACTTGCATGCATGCTTTCTCTCTATTTCAAAATAAACAAACTTAAAAAATAAAAAGGCATTTCTATGAACTGGGTCTTAATTTTTCCAGTATGTTTCTCAAAGGATAATTTCTACTCCTTCTGTATCAATGCAAACTGTCCCTCACACCTAGCTGCTTTAGAGTATTCTTTCTTTAAAGCACCATCCCTATAATTATAATGTCTTTCCTACTCTGATTTCAAAACAGCATTTAAAAAATCTTATCCCAAACTATCCATACTGTTCTGTAAACTTATTGGTTCCTAAACATATATACACTGTTGCAGTATAACACATTTATTTGGACTGTACTTTCAAGATAATCATCAAAAATAGCAAACAATGACTTTTCTTAATTTGAATAAAATTGCATGGGGGGAAAAAGATAAAACATAACACATGTTTTTACTAAGAATAAACTCTTACCTTAGGAGAAGTGGAGAGATCTCTTCCTGCAGAAATAATCGTGTTTTCATTCATTCCTCCTATCTTTGGTGAGAGGGCTGGTGGGGCTGGGGCTTTTCTTTTCACTCTCCTTTCAGTTTCCAGTTCTTGAACTGGATTTACCAAATTATTTGGAGGAAGAGTTGGTTTAGGTTCATAAAATGGATTAGATCTAAATGAAAGAAGAATTATTGTTAAATGTTACACTAAAAATATTTTATTCCTAACTAAAATAACAAAATGTTCATTTATAAAACTAAAAAATACTGAAAATGATAAGGAGCAACCCAAACTAGAGATAACCTACCATTTGGAAATAATCACTATTAATTTGTTGTTTTTTAATCATTAACAATATAAATTTTTCCCTTTTAAAACATATTTGAAACATTTTTTCATATAAGGTCACACTTAGCTCAATTGTATATAGAACCTTAGAAAAAAATGTTTATAGTAATAGTAAATCCTATATACTCTCCACAAAGGAAAAGGAAATAAGATAGGGAAATACTGATTTGCTTTTTTATGCTCCCCATTATCAAATATTCTTTTTTCTTGCATTTCCTCCCTTTCAATTAGAGAACATCTTTTCTAAGTCCATTCAGCAAGGTTCTTTTAATAGTAAATTCTCCCAGGCACTGAAAATGTTTTTCTGTCACACTTAAATGATAATTTCGTTGGATGGAGAAATCTAGTTATCAGTTAAATCATCTCAGCACTTTGATGATATTAGTCAACTGTCAGCCTATTATTGCTCTTTTTTAAGTCATTTTTTTTATCTTTGGTTGCTGCTAAGATCTCTTCTGGTTTCAAGCAATTTTACTATGATATGTCTAGGTGTGGATTTCCTTTCAGGTTCCTTATATTTCCTGAGTCTTAAGATTTAGGTTTCATTCTCTTTTTTTTTCTTTTTAAGTTTATCTATTCTGAGAAAGAGCGTGCATGCCTGAGTGGGGGAGGGGCAGTGAGAAAGGGAGAGATAATCCCAAATAGGCTCCACGCTATCAGCAGGGAGCCCCGTGCAGGGCTTGATCTCATGAATCATGAGATTATGACTTGAGTGGAAACAAAGAGTCAGATACTTAACTGAGTGAGCTATCCAGGCACCCTTAGGTTTCATTAGTTCTAAAAAAGTATCAGCCATTATCTCTTTGATAGCCTCTTCTCTACTCTCTTCTTTAGAAAATGTTATTAGATGTATGTTGAATTCATCTCTCTCCTTCATTTTTATAAATTTTTGTTCCTTCTGTGCTTTATTCTGAATAATTCCCTCACATCTGTATCCAGTTAGTTTTTTCTCTCTTCATTTGTGTCTAATTTAATGTTCAATTCTCCATCAATTTTTAATTTTGATAAGCATTTTTCTTCATACAGCCATGTGTAAAATGCCTCAGGTATAGAGATTTGAGTCATTAATCAGTGAAACATTTATTTTATAGTCTCTATTCTCTACCTGATAAATCTATTATTTGCAGTTTTTGCATGTATAATCCTAGTGTTTCTTTTGTCCCCTGATGCTTTCTCTTAGTAAATTGTTTCCTTATATGTTTGTAATTCTAGATTTCAAGTTCAGGGCTTAATCTGAGGAAACCCTACATAGTCTCAGTAGGAGATGCCTCTCCCGAGTGTTTTATGTTTGCATTTATCAAGTGCTTGAGGGGCCATTTTGTGTGTTCTTCTCTTGGCTTGGAGGATCCCATACCATCCTGTCAATATAATGTCAAATCAATGTGAGTGTGGGCCTGTGTGCTTTTAACTTCTCTGGGAAGATATTCTAGGCCCAGCCACAAAAATCTTCCTTATTAACTCTATGAGTAAATGAGTTTTTTTCTCATTAGTTATCCATAAACACAAGTATCTGGTATACAAGATGATTATCCTTCCTATTATACAATAATAAACTATTATCTTGGATCTTATTTATTAGTTTGCATTTTTCCCCCAGTACCAGTTGGTTCTCTAGAATCCTGTGCGTAAAGAATAAAATTTCATAGTCTACAAGGCCAAGGTCCACCTAGTCATATAAGGCCTATACTGTAGTCCTCTGTTTCAATTATGCTTGCTCTTTTAACTACAACAGTACAAGACTCAGAACCAATAACTAATTATGTATATCTCTGCCTAAGAATTCATATATAGTCAAATCACATCAGACTGGGTACCAAGTATATATGGACCAGAGATGGGAAACATATCATATTTGTGATATCATTCTTACTCTGTACTCATGGCAACAATTAATGTCATGAGATTCCTTCCCATTGAGCTAGGGTACAGCCACAGAATCTCTCTCAACTCTGGTCAGAGTAGTTGCTTTTAACTGAGTGAGGGTGGCCATTTATATAGAAACCTATTTCTTGTGTTGTCTCTTCCTATGTCTGTGCATTCAAGAAAAAAGAACAGGAAATAGATATATACTTAAAAATTTGCTTTTCAGAACAAAATATTCTTGTCTAGTGACCAAGATATGCTTGATGTATTTACATTCCATGTTTACAACCTGCAGAAGAACTTGGGAGAAAATAAAAGCAAGGAACAATGCTAAAATAACTAGGTGTTCAGAAAAATCTGAACATTAAAACTCTCTGAAAGGAGTTATAAAAGGTATCATACCCAGCCTAGAATGAAGGGCTTATCAATAACACTATTAACTAAGATTAATAAACTGTTTATGCTGTGCTAGGCACTATTTTAAGTGTTTCACATATATTAACCCATTTAATCCTTACAACAGTCTTATTTCCCATGCTAATTTTGATAGCCTCGCACAGCTGTTTTTCAAACTTTTTCAGTTTGAAGGCAGATAAAGGAATAAGTTGAAAATATCATTTTTTTAACTACAAAACTTTAAAAAGAGAAAAATCTTTTTCCACCCAAACTTACTACTTGACAATTAATGCTAAATGCTTCAGGATTGAACAGACCCATTTCATTCCAACTGAATTAATTCAGTTATATGAATTAGTTGGATGATATTTAAAAAAATTTTCTTGGATAGGTCTCTCTAAAATGAACTTGCATAGTACTTTGAAAGATGACAGCTACTACATTAATCATTATTATTAATTTGTTAGGTAAATATGGCTAGTTTTAAGAAAAACCTTAGTGTTAGAGGATATTTTTATTGCAAAAGAATTTGTGCTTGGGGAGCCTGGGTGGCTCAGTCGGTTGGGCATACGACTTCAGCTCAGGTCATGATCTTACGGTTCATGAATTCGAGCCCCGTCACGGACTCTGTGCTGACGGCTCAGAGACTGAAGCCTGCTTCGGATTCTGTGTGTCCCTCTCTCTCTGTTCATCCCCTGCTTGCCCTCTGTATCTCGGTCTCTCTCTCTTTCTCTCTCTCTCTCTCTCTCTCTCAAAAATAAAATAAAGAATTAAATTTAAAAATTTAAAGAATCTATGCTTAAAAGAAAAAAATGACAGAATCCCTCAAAACAAGTAGTTCCTCAGTACACTTTATATAACTTAGCTTGTGGTACTCATGCAATTTTTACCCAATTTATCTAGTATGTATACAAATGTAACTAGATATTGTCCTTTTTCTTTGTGTCTCTGCCTGTTTCAAACCACTTAGGTCTCCCTCTAACTATCTGAATATTAGTATCCTTTGTCAAAAGAAGGTAAATGCAAGTAAAATAGAAGCTCATATCATCTGATTTCCAAAGTTAAACGGTAAGACGCATTACTAACTAGAAACTAATCAAAATGGACATTTTCTGGAAACAATTAGAGCTACATATCTCAATCTGTTTTGCATGTGACATGCAGTTAAAATGAAATTTGTATGTCATGCTATGGTAAAAATATAGAAAGCTGCTGGAAAACAGAAGTACCAGGGGCTCCAGCTGCCCAGGACCACGCCTCACTGCCAGAAGGACTAAGAGAATAAGTATCTCGGCATATCTATAATCTACCTGTGAGACAACAGTGTGCTAGGCACCACCTCTTTTTAGGTATTAAGTCAGAGTAAGACAAGAAGCTTCTACTTTTAAGAGCTCTGAATGATCCTTCTATGGATCAGACACTTCTAAGTAAAACTGAATTTCCTACTCCTTAAGAAAAGGATATGATTATATTTATATGAAGTGTCCAGAACAGTCAAATCCATATAGACAAAAAGTAGATTAATGGTTTTCAGGAGACGGGGAAGGGAGGAATTGAAACTTAACTACTAATAGGTAAAGTATTTCTTTTGGGGGTGACAAAATGTTGTAGAATTAGATCATGGTGATGGCTGCACAGCACAGTAAATTAGTTAAGAACGAATGAAGTGTACACTTTAAATATGGAAAGTTATCTCAATAAAAAGTGCTATTTTAAAAATTGATTAGGAATAATGTCTATTCTATATCATTGTCAACACTGCTCCCATCTCTATAAAAACAAGTGTTATAAAATCATTGATTAATGCATTTTTAAAAATAGTTTATATTTTAGAAAAAAAATATTATTTAAGGAATTAGCATAATTCCTATTTCAGTGGTTTCTACATCACTTTGAATAAACAAAAATTATTTCTATCTTTGTATTATATACTTGAGTAATTAGTTACATCATTAACTGATTGTGAATTAAAAATTCTTCACTTCTATTGGATGGAAAATTGGACAGAATAATTTTATTGTTTTTGTCTATTTCTTTTTATAGTTCACTGTCAAGTTGGTTTCCATGTAACACCCAGTGCTCATCTTGACAAGTGCCCTCCTCCATGTCCATCACTCCCCCTCCCCTCTTCCCCCTCCTCCATCAGCCCTCAGTTCTCAGTATTCAAGATCTCTCATGGTTTGCCTCCCTCCCTCTCCCTAGCTCTTTTTCCCCCTTCCCCCATAGTCCTTTGCTAAGTTTCTCCTGTTACACTTATGAGTGAAAACATATGGCTCTCTCCAGGATTTGGCTACTGTTGAAAGTGCCACTATGAACATTGGGGTAAGTGTGCCCCTATGCATCAGCACTTCTGTATCCCTTGGGTAAATTCCCAGCAGTGCTATTCCTGGGTCATAAAGGAGTCCTACTGTTAATTTTTTGAGGAACCTCCACACTGTTTTCCAGAGTGGCTGCACCAGTTTATATTCCCATCAAAAGTGTAGGAGGGTGCCCAATTCTCCACATCCTTGACAGCATCTATAGTCTCCTGATTTGTTCATTTTAGCCACTCTGACCAGCGTGAGGTGGTATCTCAGTGTGGTTTTGATTTGTGTTTCCCTGATGAGGAGTGATGCTGAGCATCGTTTCACGTGTCTGTTGTCCATCTGGATGTCCTCTTTGTAGAAGTGTCCATTCATGTCTTCTGCCCATTTCTTCACTGGATTGTTCGTTTTTTGGGTGTAGAATTTGGTGAGTTCCTTAAAGATTTTGGATACTAGCCCTTTATGTGATATGTCATTTGCAACTATCTTTTCCCATTCATCAGTTGCCTATTAGTTTTCTTGACTGTTTCCTTTGTAGTGCAGAGGCTTCTTATCTTGGTGAGGTCCCAGTAGTTCAGTTTTGCTCTTGATTCCCTTGCCTTTGGGGATGTGTCGAGTAGGAAATTGCTGTGGTTGACGTCAAGAAGGTTATTTCCTGCTTTCTCCTCTAGGGTTTCGATGGTTTGCTGTCTCACATTAAGCTCCTTCATCCATTGTGAGTTTATTTTTGTGTATGGTGTAAGGAAGTGGTCTGGTTTCATTCTTCTGCATGTTGCTGTCCAGTTCTCCCAGCACTGCTAAAGAGGCTGTCTTTTTTCCATTGGATACTCTTTCCTGCTTTGTCAATACTCTTTCCTGCTTTGTCAAAGATTAATTGGCCATACATTGTGGGTCCAATTTTGGATTCTCTTTTCTATTCCATTGGTCTATGTGTCTGTGTTTGTGCCAATACCATACTGTCTTGATGATGACAGCTTTGTAGTAGAAGCTAAAGTCTGGGATTGTGATGCCTCTCATTTTGGTTTTCTTCTTCAATATTACTTTGGCTATTCAGGGTCTTTTGTGGTTCCATATGAATTTTAGGATAGTTTGTTCTAGCTTTGAGAAGAGTGCTGGTGCAAATTTGATTGGGATTGCAGTGAATGCATAGATTGCTTTGGGTAATAATGACAAATCCATTAGCACAGAATGTTCTTCCATTTCCTTTGTAAGTTTTCTATAGTTTTCATAATACAGATCTTTTACATCTTTGGTTAGGTTTATTCCTGGGTATTTTATGGTTTTTTGTGCAATTGTGAATGGGATCAGTTTCTTGATTTCTCTTTCTGTTGCTTCATTATTCATGTATAAAATTGCAACCAATTTCTGTACATTGATTTTGTGCCCTTCAACTTGGCTGAATTCATGGATCAGTTCTAGTAGGCTTCTGGTGAAGTCTCTCAGGTTTTCCATGTAGAGTATCATGTCATTTGCAAAAAGTGAAAGTTTGACTTCATCTTTGCCAATTCTGATGCCTTTTATTTCCTTTTGTTGTCTGATGGCTGATGCTAGGACTTCCAGCACTATGTTAAACAATAGTGGTGACAGTAGACATCCTTACCGTGTTCCTGATCTCAGGGGGAAAGCTCTCAGTTTTTCCCCACTGAGGATGATACTAGCTGTGGACTTTTCATAAATGGCTTTTATGATGTTTAAGTAAGTTCCTTCTATCCCGTCATTCTCGAGGGTTTTTACTAAGAAAAAATGCTGTATTTTGTCAAATGTTTTTTCTGCATCTATCAAAAGGATCATTGTTCTTAACTTTCCTTTTGTTAATGTGGTGTATCACATTTGACAAAATACATCATTTTTTGTTAGTAAAAACCCTCGAGAACGACAGGATCATATGGTTTTTATAATATCTTTTGTTAATGTGTTGTATGGATGGATTTGCGAGTATCAAACCTGCCCTGTAACCCAAGAATGAATCCCACTTGATCATGATGGAAAGTTCTTTTTATATGCTGTTGAATTCGATTTGCTAGTTATCTTGTTGAGTATTTTTGCATCTGTATTCATCAAGGATATTGGCCTGTAGTTCTCTTTTTTTGCTGGGTCTCTGTCCAGCTTGGGAATCAAAGTGATGCTGGCTTCATAAAATGAGTCTGGAAGTTTTCCATCTATTTGTATTTTTTCGAATAGCTTGAGAAGAATGGGTATTAACTCTGCTTTAAATGTCTCGTAGAGGGGCACCTGGGTGGCTCAGTCGGTTAGGCATCCGACTTCAGCTCAGGACATGATCTTGCAGTTTGTGGGTTCAAGCCCTGCATCGGGCTCTGTGCTGGCAGCTAGCTTGAAGCGTGGGAGCCTGCTTTGGATTCTGTGTCTTCCTCGCTCTCTGACCCTCCCCTGCTCATGCTGTCTCTGTCTCTCAAAAAATACATAAAACACTTTTAAAAAATTAAATGTCTGCTAGAATTCCCCAGGGAAACCATCTGCCCCAGGGCTCTTATTTGTTGGGAGATTTTTGATAACTGATTCAATTTCTTTACTGGTTAGTGGTCTCTTCAGGTTTTCTATCTCTTTCCATTTGAATTTTGGTAGTGCATGTGTGTTTAGGAATTTGTCCATTTCTTCTAGGTTGTCCAGTTTGTTGGCATACAATTTTTCATAGTATTCTTTGATGATTGCTTGTATTTCTGAGGGATTGGTTATAAGAGATCCATTTTCATTCATGATTTTGTCTATATGGGTGCTTTCTCTTTTCTTTCTGAGGAGCCTGGCTAGAGGTTTATCAATTTTGTTTATTCTTTCAATAAAGTAACTCTTGTTTTCATTGATCTGCTCAACTGTTTTTTGGGATTCTATATTGTTTATTTCTGCCCTGATCTTTATTATTTCTTTTCTGCTGCTGGGTTTGGGGTGCTCTTCCTGCTCTCCTTCTAGTTCCTTTAGTGCTCTGTTAGATTTTGTATTTATGCTTTTTCTAGTTTCTTGAAATAGGCCTGGGTTGCAATATACTTTCCTCTTAGGACTGCCTTTGCTGTATCCCAAAGAGTTTGGACTGTTGTATTTTCATTTTCATTTATTTCCATATAGTTTTTAATTTCTTCTCTAATTGTCTGATTGGCCCAATTGTTCTTCAGTAGGGTGGTCTTTAACCTCCATGTTTTTGGAATTTTTCCAGCCCTTTTGCTGGGATTGATTTCATGTTTCATAGCACTGTGATCTAAAAGTGTGCATGGTATGATCTCAATTCTTTTATATTTATTGAGGGCTGCTTTATGGCCCAGTATGTGATCTATCTTGGAGAATGTACCATGTGCACTCGAGAAAAAAGTGAATTCCCAAGCCTCAGGATGTAGAGTTCTAAATATATGTCAAATCCATCTGTTCCAATGTGTTGTTCAGGTCCATTGTTTCCTTAGTGATTCTAGTTGATCTATCCATTGCTATAAGTGGAGTGTTAAAATCCCCTGCAATTAGCACATTCTTATCAATAAGATTGTTGTTTCTGTTTGTGATTAACTGTTTTATGCATCTGGGTGCTCCTGAATTCAGTGCATAGATGTTTATAATTGTTAGCTCTTCCTGATGGATAGACCCTGTAATAATTATAAAATGCCCTTCTTCATCTCATTACTGCCTTTACTTTTAAAGGCCATTTGTGCCATATAAGTATGGCTACTCCAATCTTCTTTTGACTTTCAGTCCCATGATAAGCTATTTCTCCATCCTCTTACTTACAATCTGAAGGTGTCTTCAGGTCTAAAATGAGTCTGTTGTAGACAGCAAATAGATGGATTTTGGTTTATCCATTCTGCTACCCTATGTCTTTTGATTGGAGCATTCAGTCCATTTACATTCAGTGTTATTTTTGGAAAATATGGGTTTGTATTCATTGTGTTCTCTGTAGTGTTCATGCTTGTAGTGGTGTGTCTGGTACCCCGCATTCGTTGCAACATTTCCCTCAGAGTCCCTCTGAGAATTTCTTATAGGGCTGGTTTAGTGGTGATGAATTCTTTCAGTATTTGTTTATTTGGGATAAACTTTTATCTCTCCTTCTCTTCTGATGACAGTCTTGCTGGATACAGGATTCTTGGCTGCATATTTTCTGTTCATCACATTGAAGGTTTCCTGCCATTCCTTTCTGGCCTGCCAAGTTTTAGTAGATAGGTCTGTAACTACTCTGATAGGTTTCCCTTTTATCCCTAACTGCTTTCAGCATTGTCTCTTTATCTTTATATTTTGCCAGTTTCACTATGATATGCCAAAAGTCGATTCACGTTACATCTGAGGGGAGTTCTCTGTGCCTCCTGGATTTCAGTTTCTATTGCCTTCCCCAGATTTGGAAGTTCTCGGTTATAATTTGTTCAAGTACCCCTTCAGTACCTTTCTCTCTTTCTTCTTCTCCAGGAATTCCTATGATATGGATATTGTTCCGTTTGACTGTATCACTCAGTTCTCGAATTCTCCTTTCCTGCTCCTGGATTAATTTATCTCTCTTTTTCTTGGCTTCCTCTCTTTCTATAATTGTGTCTTCTAATTCACCTATTCTCTTCTCTGCCTCTTCAATACGTGAAGTGGCTGCCTCTATTTTATTATGTATCTCATTTATAGCATTTTTAAATTCATCACAACTATTTTTAAGGGCCATAGTCTCTGTAGTGATAGTTTATCAAGCCCAGCGATTAATTTTATGACAATTGTTCTAAATTTTTGCTCAGTTATGTTGCTTATATCTGTTTTGAGCAATTCTGTAGCTGTGATTTCTTCCTGGAATTTCTTTAGAGGAGAGTTCTTCCATTTCATTATTTTGGCTAGCTTTCTGTCTCTTATCAGTTTTAAAAGCTTGTTATGCACTCTGCACCTGTGAGTATTGCTATATTAAAGGAGGCTCATTGACTGTCCAGGGCCTGTCCTTTTAGGAAGTGTTCTTTTGATGGTGTCTCTTGGTCTCAGTTGTTGTGCCTTTGGTTATTTTATTTCCCTACTTGTATTGAAATTTAGGACTCTTCACTATGTGTACTTTGGCCTGTTTCTTGAGGTAGCTCTATGAGGCTGTTTTCTTAGCAGACTGCCTCTTTTCCTCCCAGAACTCTTGTGGACAGTGTCTTATGGCTTCAATCCTTCCTTGGTTTTAGAGATGCAGGCTGGCGAAAAAGTACGGAGCTCCCTACTTCTCCACCATCTTGCCGGTGGACAGAATAATTTTAAATGACAATTGACTGCTTAGAAAATAATTCATCCAAGAAAAATAATTACAGAAAGAAAAACTATAAATTCAAACAGGATTAAAAACATATGGAAAAAATAATAAAATATGAAGCAAGTGTACAGTGAAATCTACAGTCTTTTCCTCTCACTTTGAAATGTAGGTTTCTTTGGAAAAACAATCTACATTTATTAAATAAGTGTGTAGCCTCTCTGAATAAAATTTAACAACTTTCCTTCAGAACCAGACATACAGCCATACCAGAAATGATTTTATGCTAGACCCCAAAATATTTCAATGTTTTGAAAAAAATATTGCTTGATCATCAGTTTTCATGTTTGCTACATTAACTAGAATGGCTGAACTAACTCCCCAAGAAGAGAAAACTGAGAAGCCCAGGCGGTTGCTAAGAAGAAAGGACAGACGCTACTAGCACTGAAGGGTATTTACTTGCTCTTGGTGCTGATGGATATGCTGAGGTTCTGAAGGTTGTTTTACACATCAAAGCACTCAGCACTATTTACTTGTGATAGGGTTATGTCAGAGGACGCAGGAAGAGTTTGATAATGGAGGATGAGTAATATAGGCTTTTCACTTGATGAAAGGTCAAACGTTTATTACTGAAGTAAGAACACATTTCGGACGATTTCCGTTAATGTAGTTGGACCTACAAACTTTTAGAGAAAAAAGATGAGAAACAATTCTTCCTGGCCTCTCACGTTAGCTGATGAGCAGTCTTTAGAATCTGTGTGTATATTCCTATTTAAATAAAAGTTGAAGTGTTTATAGGCTCCCTCTGGTAATCTCAGATGATTGAGCAATTTAGAATGTTCTTTATTCATGGGAAACTTGTAAAGACTGTGACTTTCATGTGGGAAAAAAGAATAGTCAAAAGGAAACACCCAATGATTCTGATTTTAGGTTTTTTTTAGGCATTTTAAAAGTTTAAACAAACACTAAATGCTCTTTAATTTGTTAATAGGAAAGAGGAGGGTGTGTGTGTTGTATAATACTCATGCATCTTGGAATGATTGAATGCTTGTACTTAAAGTTTTATTTACATTCAAATATCTAGGTGTGTGGCTATTACTCAGCAACTACACCACCATGAGAAATTTTATTTTGATCATACATTAGCTATTTCAAAGAAAGCAAATATAATAACTTTAGCAAGAGTTGAGCCAATTTTTGCAATCCCTGTATAGTTATTAATTAGTACTGAGAGCTAAACCTTGGTTTGGAATCAGATGATTACTATGATATATTTCTATGTGTTTATAGCAATCTGGAACAGTTTAGGTTTTACCAAAATCTAACCAGGCCCATTGAAGCATACAGTACATGTGATAGTCATAGGCCTTGTGATGTAAAATGGGAAAAGGTTGAGAAATGCAGTTCCAGAGCAACAGAAAACAAGTCAACTACCTCATTCTTTCAAATATTTGAACTTAGTTATTTAAGTTCCCTTAAATAATCTTTTTTCTAAGTCAAATAGTCTGTATGCCCTTAATCACTTCTCATTATATGTGGTTTCTGGACTTTTTGATGACTCTGTTGGATCTATTTTGTAATTCTTAATTCTTTTTTTTTTAATAGTTTATTTTCAAATTGGTTTCCATAATACACCTAGTGCTTCTCCCCCACAAGTTCCCGCCACCATGACCATCACCCCTTTTCCTTCCCCCCTCCCCCTTCAGTCCATGGTTCATTTTCAGTATTCAATAGTCTTTCATGATTTGTGTCCCTTACTCTCCCCCAGCTCTCTTTCCCCCTTCCTCTCCCTATGGTCCTCTGTTAGGTTTCTCCTGTTAGACCTATGAGTGCAAACATATGGTATCTGCCCTTCTCTGCCTGACTTATTTTGCTTAGCATTCTTAATTCTTAAATTCTATTCTTGTTCTGAATTATCAATGTCGCTTGTACTGTGCAGCACTTAGAAGTAAAATACTGCTCAAAATAGGAGCTGACCAATGCACAGGAAAAAAATGACATTTCTCCCTTCATACAAAGCAACTGCTCCCAACTTTCATACACTGAAGGAGTCTTTTTATTATTTCCCTCTCGATCTATTATATCCCCATTATTCTGAAAGATTTTCCTACTTAACTGTATTTTTAAAGAAATAACTATTTTTCCCAAGATCTACATATCTTATTACACTAAAATCCACCTATTTCTAAGGAAAACAAAGGCATATATAGCCTTACTACAAGTAAACATATAATCACTGTTCTATTAATTCCATCTTCTGTGCCATTTCTACATCTATACCTAATGACTGAATCTCCTCATTATGGGTCAGATTTTCCTGCTTCTTTACATGCCTGATAAATTTTTCACTGGTTGTCAGACAGAGTGAATTTTATATTTTGGGTGCTGGAGTTTTTGGTATTCCTTTAGTATCTTTGGTATATGTGTGTGGCATGCAGTTAAGTTACTTGGAATCATTTTAATTGTTTTGAGCCTTGCTTTTAAGCTTTGTTAGGCAAGCCCAGAACAGCCTTTAGTCTAGGCTAATCTCACCACATTAGTGAGACGCTCTTCTGAGGACTCAGCCTGATGTCCCATGTGTTAGGAGAAACATAAACTATTCTTGTTCCTGGGTGAACCCCAGGGTTGTTTCTGTCATGTTTCCTCATATGCATGCTTTCACCAGTGCTCAGCTAAAGGCTCAAGGGGAATCTTCTACAGATCTCTGAAAAACTCTTTCTATGAGTAGCTCTCTCTTCTCTGATACTTTGCCTGCAATTCTATTCTCCTCAGTACACCCAAAGTCCAAACTGTCTCCTCAACCCATGGATTATTAGGACTTTTGGGATCTCTCTCCCTAAACTAAAGCTAGAAATTCTCTCCTATAAATAAAACTAAGACAAGTATAAGGGTCATCTTCTTTGTTTCTATTCTCTTAGAAATCACTGTTCTGTGCTATCCAATGCTTGAAAACCAATATATTTTATTCAGTTTTTAGTTGTTTAAGACAAGAAGCTATATCCAGTCTGTGTTACTCCATCATGGTTGGAAGTAGAAGTTTTGTGGTTGCTTTTTCACATACTCAGGGCCACAATCTGTGGTCACACAGGCTCTGAACTATATATCTCCAGAAAATAATGAGCACATACCCTTCCTCCATCCTCACCCTAGATGTAAGTAAAATGACAGCCATAAACATACTATTTATAATGAGCTCATAATTGATACCATTCACATTTGGATAAAAATAACTCAAAGATAATTCCTAATTTATAATTATGATCTTGTTGTTTGGCATCTGAACAAGTGTTCTCACCAAATAATTATCATAAATGATTATCTGGTTCCCACAAGAGAACCTAATTGAAGTATAATGCATATAGTAACTGATTAAAAGCACCTAAGTGCCATTTATAATGTGGTTCCTGTGGGAAGACACAACTGAAATTCTAACCAGAGATTCCAAGAACATATTTCTCTCCATTGTTAGTTTAAGGTGCAGACACAATCACATGGAAGAAAGGTGGGAGATTAAGAGTCAAGATCATAACAATTCAGGTGGATAGACACTAACTTGTAAACTGTAAATTAACATCAGAAAAACCTCTATTTAGCCATTTAAAGGTTTATTATAGAAGCATTTCTTCAGTTAATACAGAGACTAACTTACGATGATAGCAAAATAAAATGTACTTACTCATCCAACTCTTCTTCTTCTGTTTTAGAACTCTCAGCGTAGAGGTACTTGCTCATGTCCACAGGTCTTACATTTTTTCTTTTTGTAGACTGAGGAGGAGAATCCTTTATAGTCACAAAAGTTTCTGGCTCATCAAATGGGTTTAAATACTGTGGAGTCTGTACCTCTTTAGAGGAATTATAGCTATTATTAAAAAAAGATTCTTCTGTTTTTTTAGGTGATGCTGTTTCAGTGACCGGTTCTATAAAAAAGAGCAAAAGACAAATTAAATCAAATTAATATAACCTGATATTTTCTTACACTTTTAGTGTTTTCAAAGTAATCTTAAATTAATACTCTTATGAGACTCAAAAAGTCAAAACAATAATATGTTTTAGAGGGGCTAAGTTCAGAAGATGGGTTACCTAAGATCTTTGTCTACTTCTCCAGAAATGCTGCTCCCTAACTAAGAATTCTCAGGTTGAAAGCATTACATTGAAATCATACTGATAAACTGATAGAAATGCTACACCAAATTCTTCTAAATGCTTCTCTCATGTGAACAGAAGTACGGGAGGGGCAGAGAGAGAATCCCAAACAGGCTCTGCGCTATCAGCACAGAGCCCCATACAGGGCTCTGATGAACCGTGAGATCGTGACCTGAGCTGAAATCAAGAGTCAGACGCTCAACCTACTGAGCCACCCAGGGGCCCCTAAATTTTATTATTTTATATATCATTTTGAAAACCAAGATAACCTTAAAAATAAAATTCTGACTCAGAGAACTAAAGTACTCACTACAATAGCATCATGTTCTCCAAAGATACTTATGACGTGCTTAGTATCAGCCTTTTTCTTCTTTTCTGTGTCTTAATATTTCAAGGGGCGCCTGGGCGGCTCAGTCGGGTAAGCCTCCATCTTTGGCTCAGGTCATGATCTCACGTTTGTGGGTTCAAGCCCTGCATCAGGCTCTGTGCTGACAGCTCAGAGCCTGGAGCCTGCTTCTGATTCTGTGCTTCCCTCTCTCTCTTCCCCTCCCCACTCATGCTCTCTCTCTGTCTCAAAAATAAATAAAACATTTAAAAAAAACCCACTAAAACTTGTAATAAAATTAGTCCAAAATTTGGTTATGGATTCTGCTGCTGAAAAAACCAAATGTTTTCTCAAAATGGAGAAAAGTTTCAGAGAGCCAACAATCATAGCATAGTTTAAAAATTAATTTTAATTATGTTGTGCAACCGTGACAAAATACTCTAGAAGGCAGAAAACTCATTACTGAAATTGTCAAGAAAAATAACTGTGAATTTCGTAAGTCATACTTCAAACAATTTAACCCAATTATTATAAAAATATCATGACTGATATATTTATGACTTTTATATTTTAACATTAAACTCCTTTTACTTATACTTTAGACATTAGCCCAGAAAACTTATTTTGTCTTTATATTGGGAAAAAAAAACCCTCTGAACTGAAATTCCATACACCATGGAGAAGCAATTACAAAGTGTGAAAGATTTCATAAAATCATAATAAATACTGAAATGAATTTAAATAAAATTTAAATTTTAAATTTAAATTTAAATCTAGACTATGCTAGAGAAGAGACTCAGCAATGGTAACTTTTGTTAACACCAGGATAATATTCAAACTTAACACTACATTAGAATCTTTATAAAATAATGTAAATGAGGCATTTTCTTTTCTCTGTAGGGGCAGAGAGACTGGAAAACATTTGCCTATTCAATTTTTTACTAACAAATATCAAGTCTCAAATGCTGACATAACAGACAAAACTGGTCAATGGAAATAAGATTTTATTTTTACTTTCAGGAAGAGAATTGCAAAAATTGATCCAAGCAAATTAATCAGTTATAAAACCAAAAGCATTTAAACCACAGAACACAATTTGAATATGACAGAAATGGCAACAAAGGAGGGTTTAAAATAAGATTATTTTATATAAAAGCTAACAAATACATTTAATAACTTTCTAAAAGGGTCACTGAAGCACAGAATGTCATGAATCTAAGAGGAGAACTGAAGCTGTAAAAGCAAATAAAAGAACCATCTAAACAGCAATAATATATTATTTTTTCCTCAAAGGCTTTTGTTACCTGGAAAGCAAATTTTTAATCAATAAAAATTTACAAATTACTTAAAAAAAAGTATTCTTCTATTAGAAGATACTTAGTCCAAAGACTCTGAGAGATATATATTTAAAGAAAATACTGGTTATCACTTTTTAAAATTTTTTTAGTTCTACAGACATGATTAAAGATTCTGAATCAGGTTGGCTAACTTAAATAGAAATTATGTATTATCTGCTACTTCTTCCTATACCTCAGAAAAAAGACCCATATCTTTATATATATATTAATTATTTTTATTTGATTTTGAAATAGTTCAAATCCTGATGTCTCAAAATGTTATGGTAATATTTTTAAAACTCAGATATACGTAGCACACAATTAAGGAGAAGCTGTGTGCCCAAAAGAAGACACTTGATTAGGAATCTTAGCTCCACCTCTACCTCCATTTACCTAAAGTTCTTGTTCAAGTCAGTGAATTCGTCTGGGCTTCAGCTTCCTAATCTATGAAAAGAGGCAGCCAAAGGAGATTAGTTCTAAGATCTATTATAGTCATTGAAATTTAAAATGAATTCTTAATATATAAAGATTACAAACAAAATCTCATTATTTTAAATTTACTAATTTAGAATCTAGCAAGAAGAGAAAGTAAAGGAAGAGAAGAAGAAATGGATTACAAAATGATATTGCTCCAATAAGAGTGAATCCTAAAATTAAAACTGCATTTTCACCATGAGAGGTAGTAACAAAATTCTTCAAAGCTCATGAGGATTTCATAAGAGCAGTCTAACAGATGTACACACTGGTTAATTATTCTTGCATTTACTTTGGAAAAACAGTTTAATTAAACAGAGGTCTTACTCCTTCAACAGCTCTTATCTATGCTTTACAAGTTCAAAACTACTTGATAAGAAAAATGACTTAGGAAAAAAAATTCCCTGGATTCACTTCTTGCAAGGATGCTGTATACAGGACAGCAGTGGTTTCAAGCTTCCTTTTGCCCAGACCATTTACGTACACACCTACTCTCACTACTGACTATAATTCTCAGTCAGAGACATGGAGTAGGGGGTTGAGAGGTTCACTGGACTCTCTGAGGGTGAGATCAGAGGAGCTGACACAGGGAGAAGCCAACCCCACAAGCCCAACATCTGCATGTCTTACAACCTGCCCTTACTTTGGTAGGCTAATCTAATGAGACTTTCCTATATGCCAGGTAGGTAAACACTGTTATCTCTAACATTAGGGCTTTACTATCTAACTTGACCAAAGTAATAGAGAATTTAAAAGTAAGCCTCATGTAGAAGATGGGTGGAGAGGAAGGGTGAAATAGGTGAAGGGGGATTCAGATTACACTTATCATGATGAGCACAGAGTAATGCATAAAATTGTTGGATCACTGCATGGAACACCTGAAACTAACCTAACACTGTATGTTAATTATATTGAAACTGAAAAAAAAAAAGTCCCAAGTAAATATTTATGTAAAGGTTTCTTTTTTTTTTTTCTTTAAAAACAGTTCAGTGGAAACTACTCAGATTTGTTGATCAACTGCGAGTGGCTTTGAACACATTAATATCATCATGAGCAAAAATTACTTTGAGTCTTTGGAAAAAAACTCCTCCCATGTTACTCTTCAAAATAACGTCACCTTATGAAGACTTTAAAAGTACAGAAAAAAATGTGCTACCTTCTGAGTCAGGATCTCCAAATGGGTTTAATTCTGCTACATCAGGATCACCAAATGGATTTAAATTCACAGTGGCCAAGTCCTTTTCTGCTTCATCCAAAAAGTTAAGTTTGTTGATAAGCTCTGAAAATAAACATATGTGTTAGTTCACTATGATTATAGTTAAGTACAATTATCGATCATTCAAAAATATTTCAAATTATAACAATTCACACTAATAATACCTGCAAATAATAAGATGTAGCATTTTACTTATGGCAGAATGCCATTCAAGTATTTTGTAGCATACCAACATATTCAAATACAACAAAACAAACATATGCATATTAACTTGAAAATTATGTCAGAAAAAAAGAAAATTATGTCAGATAATGTATAAGAGAAATCTTCATTGGAATCTAATTTGATCCATTAAAAAAGTGCTGATAATAGATTTTTAGAAAACTATCTTTCACTCCTAAATATGAATAATTCAAATGGGTTTAATGTAAGCAAATATTTAAAAACAGTATAGTGGGGCGGCTGGGTGGCTCAGTTGGTTAAGCATCTGGCTTTGGCTCAGGTCATATCTCACAGTTCATGGGTTCGAGCCCCGCATAGGGCTCTGTGCTGACACCTAGCTCAGAGCCTGGGCCCTGCTTCGGATTCTGTGTATCCCTTTCTCTCTGATCCTCCCCTGCTCGCGCTGTCTCTCTGTCTCTCAAAAATAAATTAAAAAAAAAAAAGACATAAAAAAACTTAAAGACAGTATAGTTATAACATATAAGCTAACTGAAGATATTATGATCATGTTATATGATCAATTCTTATGTTTTTAAATCATTGCCTATCAAGGACACTGATACAAAGCTTTGCTAAAGATGGTAAGTTATGTTGTTGCCTGTTGGTGGGCTACAAATTACCAAGAAAACATTCAAGGAAAAGCACAAAGACAAAACTGACAGTTAATAAGTACAGACAGAAGTCAAGAGGTAGCAAGTCACAGTAAATACAGGCAATCAGAAGCAGAAAGAAAGGAAGAAAGCTCTTAGACCTTCAGAGGAACTGGCTGATTTAGCTGAAGGCATATTTGCTTGCTTTATGCAGTCATCTTGATCTTCATCTAAGCTGCTCAGAGCATTCAATTGGTTTACAATTTCTGTAAACAGAAGCCAGTCGAGACAAATGTAAGGTAAAGTCATTTAATTAGAGAGCCAAAGAAGCATGCTGTTACTAAAAAGACAAAGAGAGGGGATGTTTGGTAAATCGAGAGTACATTTAGAGGATGTTATTGTGATGGACTGTTACAGACGTATTTAACTGAAAGTTAATGCTCTATTCATATTTTAAAATAGAAAAGATTTTGTTAAATTTATATCATTAATATAACAACTAAGTTAACAAACACAAAACAAAGATAATAACCCAAGAGGCTGACATAGGCTGTTAGCAACCACATTTTGTATTTACAAAACAGTGCTTTAAATGTATATGTTAGAAACAATAAAAAATGTCCTCTGATATTATAGAAAATATGTACTATTTGTTTCATAATACTCTAAATGTAAACTAAAGGTTTTATGAGTATATCTACATAAATCATGGAAATAATAAGCACTTGTTCATGTTCCACAATTTTAAAAATCAGCACAAAATAAAAAAAGCAGAAAATAGCTACGGTTTTCTACTCCTGTTTTTCTAATTGTTCTTTTAGGAGAAGTCTTGAGTATTGGCTTTAGGAAATCTTAGAATTTAGCCAATAAGAAATAGAACAAAAGACAAGTTTAGACAGAAAAATATTAAGATAGAATTCATTTGATACATAAATAGAATCTTTTAACATGATTCATATATATTTTGGACAACTCTGACTATGAGCAATTATCATTCACTGGGTGAAAATTAACTTGGAAAAAGAATAAGAGCCTACTAGAGTATTCTATTTAATTCTTGCTGTTTCCAAAGTAACAACCTGGGAATAGGTTAGGTATTGGGACAAATAAAACAGATCCAGATTATTCTGTGGGGAACAAAAAATGGTTAGAAATACAAAATAGTTTTAAATTCAGCATTAAAAATGGTATTCTTTAACAGTGCAAATCTAAGTACACATTACAAATTTTATTTGAACCAAACCAGAATACACAGTTGTAAAAAGGTTGCCTTCATCCATTCATTTGTTGTTGAATAAATATCACTCCATGCCAAATACTATACTTGGGAAACAAGGATAAAAAAAATAGGTGGTATTGTCCCCCTGAAATTTATATTCTATAAAAATAATTAATACTGAAACAAACTTAGTAAATGACTACTAGAATATGATGTGATCAGAAAGATTACAGATCTTTGAACTAAATATATATAAAAATTCGATAAACTTAGTTTTGTTGTCCTAATGAGAAATACATTTTGCATGAATAAAATTGCTTGATATTTAAACAAGGGGAGCCTGGGTGGCTCAGTTGGTTAAGTGTGTGACTTAGGCTCAGGTCATGATCTCACAGTTCCTGGGTTTGAGTCCCACTTCGGGGTCTGTGCTGACAGCTCAGAGCCTGGAGTCCGCTTCGGATTCTGTGTCTCCTTCTCTCTCTGCCCCTCCCTTGGAAGTAGTCTCTGTCTGTCTTTCTCTCTCAAAAATAAATAAAAACATTTTTTAAAAAGTTAATATTATGTTGTGCAACTATATTCTTAGATGTGGAATTACTAGGTTAAAAACATTTTTTAATGTTTATTTATTTTTGAGAGAGAAAGACTATGAGCAGGGAAGGGTCAGAGAGAGAGGGAGACAGAGGATCTGAAGTGGTCTGACTGACAGCAGAGGGCCTGATGCGGGGCTCAAACTCATGAACCATGAAATCATGACCTGAGTTGAAGTCGGACACTTAACCAACTGAGCCATCCAGGTGTCCCACTATGTTAAACTTTTTAAATAATGCTTAAAGATTTGTAGTTCTCCTTATATAGCTAACACATTTTAATTATTTTATAATCAATGAAGGCAGAAATAAATCATTTTTTAAACATCTTACAAAATGACTAGTATAGAGGAATAATGAAGAAATATGAGACTTGGTACTTACCCTCAAAACATTAATATTACTCCAGAGAGATTTAGGTCCAACATGGGCATTTCTTTAAATATTATCAAGATGATTCGATTAAATTATCTACACTGTCGTATTTCTAGATTTTTAGAATGCCCCCCCCATCATGCTTTTAGTGACATCTAAAATCACTGATGACCATTTCCTAATTAATACAAAATAATTTCTTCTTTCCATTCTGTTCACTGATGACAGTTATTCTTATCCTAGTTTTCCTATTTATCCTTAGCTTAAATAAATCTTTACATTACTCCTAGAACTTCTGCTTTAGAACTTTCATTCATATTAACAAAGTGAAAAGGTAATTCTAATTAGCTATGCCAATACTCCATTTGGTATGTAAATAAATGTTAATTCAAATCATAAAGAGAGGCAAGCGTCAAGGAAGTACCACCTAACCTATTTAATAAGCATTTATCAAGTACCTATTATATACCTTTGGTAGTACTTGCCCTCACGGCTTTATATTTTTATGGGATAGACAGACAAGTGAAACAGTATATGATAAATATTATGATTAGGATATGCATTATAAGCCTGTGAAACCGGAAGAGAGGCGTGTAGTTCAGTCTGAGGTCAGAAAGGCCTTCTGAACTTATTTAAATTTGTTTTTTTAATGGAAAGCTTTTTCAATAGTTTACTATCTTGACCAAAACACTTCCTAGCCCTGCATTACAGCCTTGTTTCACCAAATATTTACACATTTGAAAAATGCTAGGAATGCTATGTCATAGCCATAAATTTCTACCCTAGTGCTACTCAAATTGAGTGATAAGCTCAAAGTGTACAATATTTAGTCAGAGCAACAGTGTGTCCATCTGGACTTGTTTCATATTGATGAGAATAAGAAGGAAAACTAAATTAGGGGCAGGCAATCGAAGCAAAGGGTCAAGTAATTTGAGACTCTACTGTTAGGAAGGCAAAAGAAGATAGAAATTGACCACCAGAGATTTTCACATTGAAAGAAAAAAGGGGGTGGGCTGGGGTGGTGGCATTAAGAATAGGTGGTGTTTTCCTTCTGAGAAAGTCTGCAGTTGAGTTAAAAGAAGAAAAAAATAAACTGCCTAGAGCTAGAACACACCTGCAAATGTTGCAGCATCCTCATTCTTCTCTCTAAAGCATAACAAGACTCAGTATAGGTCTATCTCATTCTAAGATGCTCTAAGATAGTGCCCTTTCAATTTCCTGGCAGAGATCAAGGCCCCAAAAATGTCACTTTTCTCACAGGCTCAGGTCCATAAATATTTGATTTATGGAAACAACTAATGGGCTTAATAACATGATTTTTCATCCCACAGTAGATGATAATGGGGAACTAGGAGCTTTTTCAGGCAGAAAAGTAGACATTGAGTAGTCTGTCCCCAGAATCGCCAACCCCTTCCTCTTATGTATTTACTAAACCTCAGTGGTTTATATTAATATGATCAAGTTGCTCCCCAATTTTTTAAAAAATTCTCTCAACCATCAGCCCTTTCTAGTTTGGCCAAACTCTCTTAATCATCATAAGAAAACAACTTAAAAACATAGTAGTCCACAATTTCTTACCTACCATTTATTCTTCAACTCACTGCACACTGTTTTTGTCCCTACCTTTATCCATCTCCCTTACTGAAAGTGCAGTCGCTGAGATCTCTATTGTATAGTCTAGCTGGTGAATATACTACACACCTTTCAGCTCTTACCATGCTTGACCTCTATATCAGTAAGTGTACTTAGCCCTTCCTCCCTTGAAATTCCTTCTCCTCCTTCCAGGACAATACTACCTCCTCATTCTATCTCCTTACTAGTTCTGTCTTGGTCTCATTTAATGATTACTATTCCTCCCTCAGCTGCTTAAATATTTTTATTCCCCAGAACTCCATCATAGGTCTATTCTTTTTTTCTCCCTAAATTTGCTCCTCCTGGAAGAATTCATCTACTCTCCTGGCTTAACTTAACACATAAATGCAAATAATTCTCAGATATACATTAAGTACTAGGTTTGACTACTGGGCATTTTCACCCTAAAGATCCTACACACTCTCCTCACCCACTTACCATATAAAAAATGGAATTAAATCAGCTGTGTATCTAGGTTATGTCTGTCTTTCATCTCTGAAACACGGTAGATTTTAGAAAAGCTAGGTCTTAATATATGTTGTAAAAAATGAATAAATGAACTGAAAGAGAGTCATAGTAATTGGCAGCATATTTGTAGAGGCAGAAATATCTATACCTTATTTTTAAATTATAGAAATAGTATTTTTAATCTATGTTTATCTATGTATCTATGCATATATCTATCTATAATTCACTCATCTATAGAAATGTTATAGTTTAAGACACCTTCCCAAAATTTGTGGTTTAACACAACAAATTACTATCTCCCACAGTTCTGTGGGTTGACTGGACTCAGCTGGGAGGTTCATTACAGATAGATGGTGGCTGGACCGAAGTCATCTGATATCTTGAACTGGGCTGGATGTCCAAAATGGCTTCTTCACTTACATGTTAAGAAAGCAGAAACAGGGGGAGACTGCAGGCATATCTCCCTCCCAAAGTGTCTTACCCACATAGCGAGTTTGGAGTTGATCTCAGGGTAGCTGGATGTTTTACACCACAGCTGGCTTTTCCCTGAGCATGCATTGTAAGAGACCAGGTAGAAGATACAAGGCACTCTATGACTTAGCTTTAGAAGTTACAAAGTATCACTTCCACAACCAATTCTATGCTTAAAAGTAATTTACAGGGCCAGCCCAGATATAAGAGGATACGAATAATATAAACTATGGTTCATTGGGGAACAATCTTTGGAGACTAACTACCATACAGATCAATATATCAGCAAGTTGGAAAGCATTTATTTTCTTAGTAATTATCACAGTTAATAAAATAATTTCTTACTATAATTTTTATATTGCCAGTATTTTACATAGGCACATATGTGACAGGTACAAACCTAAAACTGTAATATTTAATGAATTTTGATAAACATATATATCCATGTAACCCAAGATCCAGACCATTTGTATCACCTCCTCAAGGTTTCTCCTGCCTCTTTTCAATCAATCGCCAAACCCATAGGCTATCACCATCACATAGGATTCGTTTATCCTCTTCCAGAACGTCACAGGAATGGACTCATATGTAGATAGTCTTTTATGTAAGCCTACTTTCTCTTTAGCATAATGGTTCTCAAATACATTCATGATGTTGAACATAACAACTGTTCACTTTTATTGAAAGGTATTCCTTCAATGCGGGTTTAAACTGTGTGGGTCTACTTATACATAGATTTTTTTTTTGAACCATACAGTAAAGTCCTCTAAATGTATTTTCCTTATGACATCCTTAATAACATTTTCTTTTCGCTAGCTTACTTTATTGTAAGAATACAGTATATATTGCATATTAAAAAAGTGTTAATCGACTGTTTACATTAACAATAAGGCTTTTAACAGTAGGCTATTAGTAGTTAAGTTTATGGGAAGTCAAAAGTTACACATGGGTTTTCAACTATTTAGGGAGTTGACACCTCTCATCCCCATGTTGTTTCAGGGTCAACTGTACTGCAGTTTATTTTGCCATTGTCCTATTGATGTACACCTGAACTGTTTCTGGTTTGGGGCTATTATGAATAAAAATGCTATAAGCATTTATGTAGAAATCTTTTTGTGAGCATGTTTTCTTTTGTACAAATATCAAGGAGTAAAACTGCTGAGTCGGAGTGACATATATTTAGTATTATCAGAAATTCCCCAAGTGACTCTACAGTACACTCTCCCAACAATGGATGAGACTTCCAGTTAGTGCACATGTTGCCAGTCTTAAATTTTAACTGTTCTAGTAGGTGTAGAATCATAATCTCATTGTAAATTTTATCTGCTTTTTCTTGATCACAAGTGATGCTGAGAACATGTTCTTGTGGTTACTGGCCAGTGATGTATATTTTTTGAGGGAACACATATTTAAATTCTTGCCCATTAAAAAAAAATAGGGTTGGGGGTATCTGACTGGCTCAGTTAGTTAAGCATACGACTCTTGAGCCTCAGGGTTATACGTCTGAGCCCCACCTTAGGGGTAGAGATTAAAATAAAATCATGAAAAAATAATTTTAAACAGGCTTGTGTTTTTACTATTGTCAGACATTTAAAAAAATATATTCTGGATACAACAGGTAAACATGGATACAATATCTGACATGTGTCAGATATCTGCTTTGTGAGTATTTTCTTCTAGTCTATGACTTACCCATACATGTTCTCAATGATCAATTTTGATGAGCATAAGTTTTTAATTTTGGTGAAGTCTAATTTAGAGATGTTTTTTCCTCTGCGTCTTATGTATGTACCTTCTGCCTGCTCTCACATCACAAATACATTGTTTTTTTCCCCCTTCCCCAGAAGCTTTATTGTTTTAGCTTTTACATTTAGGTCTACGATCAACCTTGAATTAATGTTTGTGTATTCTGAGAGGTAGTAATTGACATCTGAGAGTTTCAAAAGAATTTGTTGAAAAGACTTTTATTTCCTCACTGAATAATGCTGCCCTTTTGTTGAAAATTAATTGGCCAAATAAGTTTGGGTCCAATTCAGAACTTTATATTTTGTTCCATTGATCAAATTGTCTGTTCTATGCCAATACCACAGTATACTGACTTATACCTTTATTGAAAATCTTATCATCTAGTAATAATATTACAATGCTGTTCTTTTTCAAGACTGTATTGTTATTCAGGTCCTTTGCATTTCCAAAGATATTTTAGAATCAGCTTTCCAATTTTTTTTTTTTTACCTGATGAATGGATCAAGAAGATGTGGTGTATATATACAATTTTTTTCTTTTTTTTTTTTAAACCTGCTAGGATAGGGCTGTCTGGATGACTCAGGCAGTTAAGTGTGTGACTTCATTTTGGCTTAGGTCATAATCTCATGGTCATGAGACTGACCCCCCCCCCCCATTGGGCTCTGCACTGGGCATGGAGGGTGCTTAAGATTCTCTCTCTCCCTCTCCCTCCACTCCTCCCCTGCTCGTGTGTGCACTTGCTCTCTCTCAAAACAAGCACACACACAAAAATAAATAAATAAACACCACAAGACCTGCTAGGATTATGATTAGCACGAAATTCAATCTATAGACTGATTTGGGGAGGATGGAAATCCTAACAATACTTAGTCTTCTAGGCTATGAACATAGACTATCCATTTATTAAGGTCTTCCGTAATTATTTTCAATACTGTATTATAGTTTTCTGTGGAGAGGTTTTTCTACATCTTTTGTTAAATTTATTTCAAGGTATCTGTACTATTTTTAACCTCAATTGTAACTGGTATTATTTTGTTAATTTTATTTCCCAAATGTTTGTTGTTCATATATAAAAATACATATTTTTCTTAAAATTTTTTTAACATTTATTTATTCTTGAGAAAGAGAGAGAGACAGAGCACAAGCAGGGGAAGGGCAGAGAGAGGGGAAGACACAGAAACTGAAACAGGCCCCAGGATCTGAGATGTCAGCACAGAACCCAACATGGGGCTCAAACCCACGAACTATGAGATCAAGATCTGAGTGAAAGTTGGACACTCAACCGACTGAGCCACCCAGGGGCCCCTAAAATACAGCTTTTCTATATTAATTGGTTTTGCATTATATAACCTTGTTACGATTTCCAGTATCATGTTAAACAGAAGTGGTGAAAGCAAACATCTTTGCCTTGTACCCAGTCTTAGGGGGAAAGTATTCAGTATTTCACCATCACATATGATTTTAGCTGTAGCTTTTCACAGATGTTCTTTATCAAAATGAAGAAATTCCCTTATATTGAAACCTTGCTGAGAAACTTGGTACTGAATTTTGTCAAATATTCCTTTATATACCTATTGAGATGATTGTATGGTTTTTCTCCTTTATTCTGTTACCTGTGGTTAAATCAACCATGCGTTCCTAGGACAAATCCTTAAAGAATGCATAATGGTACTTAGAATATTCATTGTCTCCTGGCTCCTCCCCTAAATACTGCAGAGTTTCTAACTTTTTCTTTGGAGCTCTCAGTTCCTTTCTGGCCCTGTTATTAGAATTCTCCTGGAGTTTCCTAGGGAAGCAGGGGGGCCCAGAGAATTCTGTTCAGTTGTCATTAGTACAAACAAAGCAGCATTATGGTTTAAGAGTGACACAGAATGTAAGCTGAATTTAGAATTTGTGTCGTCTGCTACTTCTAGTCTGAGTTGATATATGTGACTTCTAAACACTGAGGAAGAACTATTCTTACTGTCTTCAGTGTTTCAAATTCCTTTAAAATGGAGGTTGCTGTGATGCCTAATTTTTTTGCCTAAGGGATCATAAATGCCCCAACTCTCTGATTCTACCCTGTTTTCCAACCTTATTAATACCTAAATAATAGATGCAGTATTCCAGAATTTCCTATCCTTTACACAGACCTCCAAAATAGGTGGCCATTTTTATTCTATCATGTTATACAGCTCACAGCAAACCGATGACTTTGTTCATGAGTATCCTAGGTACTGGAGACTAAAAACCAGAAGCAAATTAATGGATGTATTCCCTGATCAGAATCCCAAGTTCATTCTGACAGACCTTCTACTCAAAGGAAGGATACCAATTTATCCCCCTTCATAAGTCCTAGCAGTAGGACATGTAATCTGAGAGGGTTGAGGCATAGCATAATCAACTTTAGCTCTTCAAATATGAATGGTATCTCCTCTACTACCATCGGTGCTTAGGATTATATCCTCTGAAGTTAGCCAATATGTCACTCTTCCACATCCCAAATTAACGTTACAAACAATAGGAAAGGGATTAATCAACACCATGCAACAGTATTTATGGTAAAAATGAATCTTGATTTATAAACTGCCTTTGTATGGAAAGACTCTAAATGAACTATATATTTGATAGAAAGCCAAAGTTCTAGGCTCATAAAATTGTGGACTCTTGTAACTAGGTATGTCCCTTATAGGGACTCTGAAAACTATACCTATTTAACTGTTTCAAAAGATACCAGGTCTTCTGCAGCACGGATTTTAAACCAAGGCAATCCCTGCTTCTAACTATGTGGATTTTGTCTCCTTGTACCCAAGCTATCATGTGAGATAGAGGTCAAAGAATAGCACCTGGGCTGCTGTGAGGACTCCAGTGAAAAAGGAATGCTCCGCTGGCACGCTACCGTGTTTCCAAGATCCTTCCAAGTGAATGTAATGCTTAGTCCAGCTTATGTCACCTGTATAGGTCTGGATGAACCTACATAGAATCCTTGGTTATTTTTCTAACAGCTTTAGTTATACTGGAATCTTTCAGATACTTCATAAAGCCTGAGTTCACCAATAATGCTTTCCCATAAAATGCTTCATTTGAACCTGATTTTCTGAGCTGCACTCAATAAGATATTGTTGTTTATGGAGAAATCTTTTTGTTATGTGTTTTGTTATGTTATTTACGGAGGAATTTTTCTTTTTGTTATGTATTCAGAAATTCAACATGAATCCCAAAGATGGTCATATTGCCAAATACTGGTTCAAGCGCTCTCAGGCTGCCATATAGATGGCAACCATATATATTTTCTAATATATATATTACATATATAAACCATATATATTTTCTAATACTGGCTATAATAAACTTTCCATTCATGGGCATGGTTTGTCCATCTCTAAGGTCTATTACTCCCACTACATTTCAAACTGCAATTTTTCTAACTGCTATTCAAAATCCCCTTGCCCATTCACTGGTGCTGCACTTCTGCAGAACGCACCTATGTATAACAGTAGCAGAAGGTTCCTGCCTAAGAGTTGATCCCGAAATGTTTCCAGTTAGCCATGAACTTGGCCCAGGTGGAACAGCGTAAATATTTTTGATCAATCCAAGTATAGACATCATGGATTTATGTTTACCTCCCAGCAAACACTGTAATTTCAGAAGACATATTTTGTTATTTACTACTGATTTTACAGCAAATTCCATATCACTGATTAAATGAATAGCTTCTAGGTGTTAATCTAAGATATCACAAAATAAGTGTAACAGTCTTGTTCCCTTAAGAAGTTTGCAGCTGAGTTGGGGAAATAATATACCCATACAAAATTTATTGATACATAATTGCATTTTATGCATTTCTATTGCAATATAAAGATGTCATTAGTAGAGGCAAAATTTTAAATAATGATTTTTTTTTCCTCCACAAACATTCTGTTAGCAATTCCAAAGCTGCAAGGAACAGCAAATATAAGCTGTGTTTAAATTACTGCCACTTTAGTTGGTAAATAAAAATACCTATCATACTTTATTTGTACCATGTTTATAAAATGCATTCATTTAGTTTAGTCTTAACCTATTGCTTTAACATTACTGTTGTTAAATTTTAATATATTTTTAACTATCTTAAAACTACTTCACCCAAACATTAGAGTGGTAGTGCTGGTGCTAAAAAAAAATTCCTGAAAGATAATAACTTTGGAATGGAATTTACATGTGCTAAAAAATGCAACTAAGGAAGCCAAACAACTGCCATAACATGCTGTGCTATTAATTTAAGTGACTGTACTCTGGAAATATAATAGAGAAAGAAAATGCAACATCAAAGCAAAAATGTTATAAGGACTGTGGATTGACTTAAGAGCATGCATCTAATCACCACTGTCCCCATCTACCCCTGCTCCCTCAATATACATTTTGTATTCATTACTTTGGGAAAATTGGTCTTGAATTACTTAAGGTTTGAATTATGTGTCTCCTCCAGATCACATGCCTTCCATAAAATGGGACTACTCAACTCTGGATAAGGTGGTGTATGAGTAAAGGTCAAATAAATGGAACAAGATAATAAGCCAGGGTGATCAGGATGGAATATAATACGAGAAAGAAGTCCCTTCACTGATTTATGGCCTTCCAGTTAACACATCCTAAATTTTCAATATGTTCCAGACTTTATGCCAGAAGTGAGTGATAAAAAAAAAATGGTTAGAACATAGTCTCTACCTTGAAGGAATTTCATAAAATAGGGAAAAGAAATACATACATAAATAATAACACAAAATAGTAGAATTCCAAAGAAATCCTGGATCATCACAAGTTGCATTAAAACCCTTCGGTTAGGATCAGAGAATTTTAGACTATCTAAAAGAAAATTATTTTTTCTACAGGAATTTTAGAAAATAAGGTGTATGTGTATGTTTAAGCAATAAGGGTTACCATGGTCTGAATGGTTGTGTCCCCCCCAAATTCATATGTTGAAATCTTAATTCTCAGTGTGATGGTATTAAGAGGTGGGGCCTTTGAGAGAAGATTAGGTCATGAGGGCAGTGCCCTCATGAATAAGATTAATGTCCTCCTAAAAGGGGCCCAGAAGAGATCCTTTGCCCTCTGCCACCATGTGAGGAATACAATGAGAAGTCTGTGACCCAGAAGAGGGCCTTCATCTAACCATGCTGGCACCTTGATCTCAGACTTCCAGTCCCCAAAACTGTGGGAAATAAATTTCTGTTCCTTATAAACTGCCCATCCATGGTATTTTGTTATAGTGGCCCCAACAGACTAACACAATAAAATTTGATTATCATTGTTTTCATTGTATCTATAATTTGCTCAAAAATAATGTCCTTTCTTTTCCTTTCAACACTAGCACAGAAGCTCTGACATATTGTTATCACTTTTTTTTTCCCCTATTGCTGTGATCAAAATAGTACAACATTGCTCAAAACAACTATAAAGGTTCTGGGGTTTTAAAAATTCCTACTTAAGGTACGAGACCCTACTGAGATTTAGTTTTAACCAAAAGCCATTCACAAAGAACAAACCATATTTTCCATTTAAAAGATCAAATTATATCTCATAGCAGTTATAAACATTTATGCTGCATGAAAATGTCTGCGTTTGTAAATAGTACAGTAGTAGCTAAAGGATGGAATGGTCAAGCTTAAGAGGAACTGCGCATGAAAGGTTTCTCAGAGTATGTGTCAATATAATTAAATTCTGAAGAATAGGTAAGAAGTCACCGGTGATAGTAGAGGAAGGGCATTTAAAAAAATATTGTATAATTGTTGCTGACGTCATTATAAATATAAGTAAATGTCTTCATTTATTATTGAAAAAAGAACCCCAAAATTTACTGAAATAAAAATAACAGCTGGGACGGGTTCAAATAAAAAGAAGAGAAAATAATATTGAATCTCTCATCTTACATGTCGTGAGTCAATACATTCTGTTTTGTTTTGTTTGTTTTTTTAAAAGATTTTATTTTTAAGTAATTGTTTTAAAGATTTTATTTTTAAGTTATCTCTATACCCAATGTGAGGCTCAAACTCACAACCCTGAGATCAAGAGTCACATGCTCTACTGACTGAGTCAGCCAAGCACACCTGTTTTATTTTTAATGTTGCTAGAGAAATATAGGTTCATTCATTTATCCATCTGGCTTTTTTATCATGGAGGATAGACTAAAATGAAAACAGAATGTATAGCTTCCAAAAAACTCTATTAAAAAGTGGTTATATTAAGAACATTTGAGAATGGTAAAATTTAAGGGGTGAGTGGAAAAAAGTAATAAGAAAATTCCCAAATTAAAGGATAAATAAAGCATTGTAAGTGAAATTAAGTATGCAGTTATCGAAAAATATAAGTAGTAAGGGCAAAAAATATGAAGATAAACCAAATACTGTCTATAAGAGAAGTACTTACTACAGGTTAAAAATAAAGTGATACTCATAAGTAGAACAGGAGAAACTTAATAGAGGACCATGGGGGAGAGGATGGGGGAAACACAGTTGGGGAGAGGGAGGAGGCAAACCAAAGAGAGACTCTTGAATACTGAGAACAAACTGAGGGCTGATGAGGGAGTGGGAGAGGGGAAGGGGGTTGATGGAATGAAGGAGGGCACTTGTGGGGATGAGCACTGGCTGCTATATGGAAACCAACTTGACAATAAACTATAAAAGAAAAAAAAATAAAGTGATAAATACACCGGGAAAATGCAAATATAAAGCATGAGTTAAAATACCAAATGTCAGACAAAATTTCATGGCAAGATGCATTAAGTGGGGCAAACTGATCAAATTACAACCCATAATGAAACTATTAGAAAGTTAATTTTTTGCACTGAAGAATTTAGCATTGAAGTCCTTGGTCTTTCAAAGATGATCTATACAAAAAGAATAAAGCTACCAAATGACTAAATAATATAAATTTAAAGTTTGGCCTAATAAGCATGTATGCTGAATCCAACAAATAGAATATATATGTAAAAAGATATTTAAGGAAAATTTATAAAAATAGATATCTCTAGAAAGAAAAATATTTCTATATATTTCTACAAAGGAAAAAACCTCATTCATATGAAATTGAAATTTGAAAGGCTTCAGGATCTTATTTAAATAAAATTAAACTAGAAACTAACTAAAATTAAATAAAGCCCATGATAAAACCCACTCTCCTAAACAACCCTAGAGTTAAATAAGAAATCAAAAGGACAATCCTAAATTAGAAAATAATAACTTACAAAATTTACACAGGACAAAACACATCCTTGCATATAAGTCTAATCAATTCCTTATAATAAATTTCTGGAAGTGGAGTGAAAGTGAACATCACTAGAATTGAGAAATTCACAGAAGTTTTTGGCTAATGAGTTAAATGGTTCATATGATCGACAGAAATCCCCCATATAACATTAAAAGTTGAGGCTAAGCCAAGAGAGGACCGCCAAAGTGCCCTATGAATTTAGAAACATATCACCTAGATGAAAGAGGTCTAGGGATCTCAATACAGAAATTTAGGACATTTCATTAGCTGAAATGAATATGTACATAGTGCTTGATTCTCACTCCAATAATAAAGATATAACATCAATTCCTTAAGTGTGATAGTCAGATTATCAATTAATATTTGTTGGCCAATTAATACAAAATATTCTAAATACTTAATCATCTTAGTAGTTTGACCAAGCCAGCTATAAGGAATATTTACATGGAATCTTTTAGATATAAGGATACATAATATATATACAAATCCAAACCAAAGAATGTGCACATAATTTATGTGAATAAACATACATGAGCTAGGAGAAGGCAGCCAATGCGTTTTGTGATGCCACCCTTAAGGCGGATCTTTACTTATAAGAAAGTTCATCCATACATTGACATAAGAAGTGTGAACATATTTAGGCTACTTTATACTATAATCAGTAGTTCTAGTAAAGTTTTACACTTTCTTGATTAAACTTGGACTCGATTTTAAATTATGAAAATCTGTTATTAACCATCAGCACATAAAGTTTTCAGAGAGCTAAACGGTATATTAAAAAAGCTTATGGAGGAAAAAATACTTTGTTAGTCGCAATGTTTTTTCCTGGAAAACAAGAATGAGCTTTCAATTTTGCGAGAAAAATAGGTAAATTTTTAGCTTAATGCTAATAAAACCAACCTGTAATTTTTGCTGCCTTTTCCTCTTGGTTAACTCGGTTCTCATCATCTTCTTCATTATCTTCTTCAAAGTCATCTAAATTGCCAATGTCAGCCTGCTTCATACTCATCAAACTAGCCAAACTTTGCATGTCTTCATCCCTACATCAATGATTTAAAATTTAATATACAGTTCATTAAATTACATTGTTTAAAAAAAGTTTCTTAAGATCATAATAACATATTCTTTTTTCTATATACTAATGAGCCTTTTTTAAAAGTTGTACAAGACTACTGAAAAACCTAAATAGTTATATTCATTAATTTTTAAATGGCACGTTTAAGTAGTAAAAAACAAACTAGATTAAAAACTAGTTAGGAGTTAGTTTAACTCTTTGCTGCCATCTATGGAAGACTAAAATTTTCTTCACAGGATTAACTGTGGGTTCCTAATCATTAAGTCTGGATATAAAAACTTGTCTCCTAAAACGTGAGATAGTTTGCATATCAGTAAGATCTAGACTTTAAGATATTCAAATTTTCAAAATAAATGAAAATGGAAATTCTTAATCTGAAATCCATGAATCCTTTTGGTTTTGTGGGTAGGAGGAAAAGAAATGGTACACCACCGTAAATGTGTATGTAAATCTTATTTAATGTGCATTTTTCTCAAAGGGGCCTTAACTCCCCAAAAGTTAACTACTAGAACAGCATTTTTTAAAAATTACAAGATGAAAACTGACCTGGGTTGACTATAAGTTAAATACCATATATTGGATAAAATGTAAAAATGTTTTTTATCTTCAAGTATTATAAGTATACAAACTAATGTATAAAAGTATATAAAGTATATAAAAGTATTACATTAAATAAACATTAAATAATTGAAGTTTTCCTTAACTATCATTTTCACCTTAAATTTCAAATAAATTACCGTGAGTAAAATACATTTCTAACACATTACATACAAACTAAATTTCAATCTGATATACTTCCCTAAAATTCAGAAGGTCCAATTAAGATACTGTTTCTCATGTTCTAACCACAATAAAATAGAAAACAAAACAAGAAAACTCTTTTGTAAAGAAAGAAATGTTTGTTAACATTCACTTATTTTCTAAATATAGTACAACTATGCAGACTACATTGGTTTTTTAAAATTCTTTGCATTTTATCTCATGTAAGCCTAGAGTTAACAAAATAATTTCCCCTTTTAAAAATAAATTTAGTGACATAAAGTCTGCATGAACAAAACAAGTTGTATTACCTCATATGAATGCTTTACAAATTGCTCACCTGTCAATGGGGGATAATTTCAAGATACACCATTACTCTTGAAATGTTAACTGCTTAATTTTATCTCTTCAATTTCCTCATACTTTACCCTTGAACATTTTTCTCTGTGAAAGGTTAAGGAGACAAGGAGTGTGGAGACAGAGTGGGAGTTTGGGGTGTTTTAAGAGAAATTTCCACTGGAATTAAGACATCTGGTTAGACTGAATTTCCCAGATTCTCCCAGGAATGGTGCTGATTCACTTACTGCTTCTGCCCAGTGGAAAGAAGTCTACATTCAAAGAATCTTCTCTGATTTTGTTTTCTCTCCTCTTCCTATGTTTCCTTTCCTTTCATTATGGCTTGAACTTGAGAGTAAGATCTTTATTTTTAGTTTTTCAGTATTAAGTCTAAATTTTAAGGTCCTGAGACGAAAGACTGATTGCTTCCATTCTGCACTGTCCCTCTACCACACTCACTCAACAGCCAACTTTCCAGAGATAAGGCTTACTGTTATCTACCAAGTCATTTGCTGCCCCGTAGATGAGTGCCAAACATCTCATTTTGATTGATGCCCAGAATCCAGTCTAATCAGTCAAGTAGACATGGCCAATTATAGTAACCACATTCCACTGGCTCCAATACATTTAGAACTATGATTCAGATTGGATCGAAATGTTCATAGCTGGCTTCCTCCTCTCACCTTTTAAATCCAGGCTTAGAATTACCATTTCTTCCCTCCCTGATCTTCCTCCCCAAATGGGTACTAACCCTTTCATTACACCCCAATATGCACTCGTCCTTGAATTCACTGTATGTAACAAGCATGGTAAATGTTACATTTTTCCTGTTCCAGGGATGTTTACCTCTTTTTATACAGTTAGAATTTTACACTTAGGAGACCAGAACTGGAGCAGGAATTATCTCTGTGCAATGCCTATTCAGTGCTTAAGAAGTGATTGTTTGTAAGGATAATTATATAGATAATTCTAAACAATTCCTTTAGTTCTTTCATCCCTCTTTTTCATCTTGGGTTCTTCTTCTATTTCAGCTGCATCCAACAGCTCAACAAATTGAACTGTCTGTACCTCAGTGTACAACTACTTGGACTGAAGGCAATTAATATAAAACAAACATGTATGATATCCTATAATATACAATTTTAAATTTGTAACTTGCTATAATCACTTTCATATTATTGTTCATTCTCTAAAGAGACTATATATACCAAGGAGTTCATTTAATTCAGCCTCTGAAACAAAGAATGGCAAGAATGACTGGTATGCCGTAGGATATTCTCAATTGTTGCCAGTCTACTAAATCAAAAGCTGTTTACATACAGTTTTAAAACACACTGAGAAGCAGCCTGTCTTCTTGCCACAAGAAACTTACGTGGCTTTTCCTTCCCGAAGGAAAATGCAAGATAATGAAAACTGGAGAGTGGCAGATACAACTTTTTTAGACAATGGCTTGAATTTTAACTTGACATCAGTCTGAGTTGGCATAGGGCTTGCATACTGTTTCATGTTGATGCTGCTAGTAGCCAGAGCTTTCCTTCGACCAGAAGGGGATTCCTGAAAGATAAAAGATAATTTGGAATTTTGGAGTTACTTATTTTACAGCCAACTATTTTAAAACACTAATTTAATAATATGATTATATAACAAATTGAAACTTCCTTCCCCAATGTATTCCTGTAACAAATATTGAAATAAAATTGTGATGAAGAAGTTATACTGCAACTTTTACATCTTTAAATAAGGCAGACATAAATTAGAGCGAGCTGATTGGGGTAGAAATAAAGATAAACTAAAACAACTCTATCCCAGGAAAGGAGAAGTAAGAAATGCAAACTAGGACAGAAAGTCTCCAGAATTCCTCTAAAATGAGGATAGAACACAGAGATTAGTATCAAAAGTACTCAACAACTGTTTTCTTTACTTTCATTATATTTAATATAATCTAATGATATTTCTCCTTTTTGAATGCCCACCACTTTTTATAAAAAGCCTCTGAGCCTCTGTGGCATTCTGCTTCATTTTTACTACAGTGTCTGAGTTCTATCTTATCCTCTAATCTGAGACTTATTTCTTACCAGAGCCTTTTTTGATCACTCCACAGTACAGTACTCTCTCCCTCCCCTATGATCACACATATCAAGGAAGAAACCAGTGGTTTCTCTGATACTATGTCTGTGCCAGACATGCCAAGTGATTCCAGCAGGTCTCAAAATTCTCCAAACAGAGACTACCAATTCATCAGAAATGAATAAAAAATAAAACCTGTTTGCTATCAAGGGTACTTAACATTCTAGAAATAAACTATCTCATTTCATATTTATCCTTCATAGAATAATAGTGTAGGAGAACAATGAAAACAAAACAGCAAATTCATGATTGGGCATTACCTATGTATATGACATGTTGTTGATTCCGGAGCGATATGAAGATGACTAAGACATAACCCCGAACTATGTGCTCTAATGGCAAGGGGACATTTTAGATGAGGATAATTTGTAAATGACGTAAACCAGAGTTCATATGACATCATTAATGTAAACCAGAGGTCATATACCAGCATTCCTTAGGATTTACTGGTTTGAGAGTTCAGATCTAAAATAAGCCTAATTTCCAAGCTGTGTGACCCTGAGTAAGTAAACTTGAGTCTCACTAACCTTCTCTATAAAATAAGGAGACTAAACAGAAACCCAGTTAAGCTCTACAATGGTTTTCTATAAAATTATTCAATTTTCCAACCAAGGCAGGAAAAACTACTATTGCCTTTGAATTCTCATTTAATAAATCTTTATTTTATTTGTCTTATGATTGACAAACCTGCCTAAAATAAAGATATACTAATTTAATCAAAACATTAAACCAGCCTTTTAGAAAAAAATTGACATTTCTGCCAAAAGGACAAGCAAAAATGTAATGTAGCATCCCTAAAGAATACCTTGTTTTAAAATGTGGTCTTATCTGTCAGATTATGCACAGCAATATTATACAGAACTATTAGTGCATGTAGATACCTTATGAATGAATTTCAAAAATGCATCAAGCACTTGAGAAGGATTTAAGCCCTCTCAGAAGAAATACTTAAGAATATGCAAATACCCTCAACTGAATCAAGTTGAACAGATGTGACTATCCCAAACAATACAAGTGTTCTTTCCCTGGTTGCGACTGTCAATCAAAGAATAAGATTAAGGTCCAAGGTTCTGACAATGTGCAAAATGAAAAAGTATGATCAGGTAGTATCAATTTATTACACTGATATGAACAATAATCTCTTATTGTACCTTTAGAATAGCTAACAACTTTTACATATAATATAGGATTTAAAGCCTCGGTTTTGGAAGCATGACATACAAACTGCCACATATTATTTTCAGATTTTGTTAAACAAATCTGTTTCACAAAGTATGACACTAATCCCTTAATAATAATAATTTAATTTTTAACCAAGCAAACTATAAAATTAAGATAATTTGGAAATGAACATAATTTTGAAAGCCCGATTTAAGGATAACTGCTATAAAATCTAGGGTTTTGATGATTAACATTCAAATTCATTTTTTAGATAAAAATTTTGTAGAAAAGGTTTTCTGCGGAACTCAAGGAGTTTTTAAGTTTTTGGTAATTCAGCATCTCTGAAACAACAGAAAGTAAAAGCTACTAAATTCTAACCATAATTAGTTGTACCACTTACTTATTTTCCTGCTCAGCAACAATGAAAACAGCCCTTTGTAAGGTCTGGACAGGTGAGAACACAGCTCTTTTCAGTCTACACTATCCACTCCTATTGTTACGGCAGGATCTCACTAGAGTCTGAACAGTATTTCTAGTAATTCTCCACAAAGCTCACACATTGTTTTCCTCTTTAAGGATCTTTCACAGCTCTACCTCAGCTCCATAAATCTCCACTTTTTACAACCAAGTCTAAATCTTTACCAGCCCACAACTGATATCAGTGCTATCATCAGTTCTATAAAGAGGAATGAAATAAGTGCAGTGTTGAGATGAGCATGGCTTTTGCATCTTATAGTCCTTCCACAAAGGAGTAGGGACCAGCCAGGCAGAAGAGAATTTAGAAATCTTCTTACTGCTTCCAGAGTCCAAGTGCTATTTCATATCATGGGCAATGTGAAGGAGGGAACAGAAATGGGAGAGAAAATAGTTAAAGTAATTTTAAGAGAAAGAAAGATGACAAAGTCAGTGAGTGTTCACATATATATAAGAATAAGTTTCTGTCTCTCGGCCTATATTCATACATGTTTGTATGTGAATCTGACAGTATTTGAGGAATTACTTCAAAACTCCTAAAGAAGTTCTTAAACTTCATGTTTACTAAAAACAAAAAATAAAAGTAAGAGAGCTTTAGACAATTTAGATGACTGGATCCCACTGCCAGAGAGCTTAAATTAGCAAAACCAGAGGCAGGCTCAGGAATCTGCTACATTTCTAAAAATAATATGACCTCCCTTCTCTACCCCAGCCTTCCCCTCCCACATGCTCACCACTACCACCAGGTGATTCTAATCCAGCTAATCTAAAATCACACTTTCAGAAATCCTTCCCCTCAGAAAGTTCTTACGTAATATAATCATTTTTACTTAGGAACTATCACTCTCATTTTTCCTAAGTATTCTATTATAAAAAAGACTTAGCCTATATATTTCCATTTCTTTGAAACCCAGCCTACTGTAGTTGCCATCAGGCAAACCTGTATTTATTTGAATGTGACACCAGCATTTATTTATTGGCTAATCTTTGGCCCATTTCTTTGTGTATCTGAGCCTCAGTTTCACACTGTCAGACTGACAAATATTTTTAAAAGCTGGACAATACCATGTGATGATAAAAATGGGGAACAATGCAAACAAACTCTCTTATACTGCAGAAGAAAGTTTTCATTGATATAGCCACTTTGGAAAGCAAGTTGACATTACTTTTGTAAAGTAGAAAACATGCATACCTTACAACTCAGCAATAATATCCATCCACCCTAGATACATGTTCTTGAGAACTTCTTGCAACAATGTACTAAAATACCTAGGAGAGTTTTTAGTATATGGTAGGTACTTAATAAATGGTATTTATTATTAATATTTATTGACCACTCAACCTGATTTATTACACTAATATTATGAGTAACCCATCCTGGATCACAGTCTTAAAATTAGGAAAATAAACCAGCATAATTCAATGCAGGATGTTGAAAGTAATGCAGTATGGGGGCACCTGGGTGATTCAGGTGGTTAAGCATCTGACTTCGGCCTACATCATGGTCTAGCCATTCCCAAGTCTGAGCCCATGTCAGGCTCTGTGCTGACAGCTCAGGGCCTGGAGCCTGTTTCAGATTCCATGTTTCCCTCTCTCTCTGCCTCTCCCCTAATTGCACTCATGTGTTCTCGCTCTCCTCTCTCTCAAAATTAAATAAACAGTAAAAAAAAAAAAATAAAGTAATGCAGTTATGTTACTAAAATCTATGCAATGACCCCCCCCCCAACATTCTTACCAGACCTAAAACAAATTCTCCACTTCAATGTGCACCCTCATTGCTATTCAGGTGACAACAATAACAGTAGGTGAATACATGTTTTCTCTGTATAGCTTAAAAGGGAAAAAATTTATAATGACTTTATTAGTAAAGAATGAACTGATTATAAAATAGCTACAGTTTTGTAAGATTTGGAACTTCTTTATAAATATTTTTAACATTACAGATTTCACCAAAAAAGCAGGTAGCTAATCTTGCCACTTCCCCAATCCCAACTCAAACTAACAACATGGTATATAACATAATGGTAGCAGGCAAGTTAATTAAATTTAGTTAAATTTAGTTTATTTTTTTTCCATATCGTAAGAATTTGGAGAGAATATCTCTTGTCTAAATTATTCAATTTAGGGTCTTCTTACAGAACACTTCGTAGTACTATGTCATTTATTATGGATCCCAAGATTAGTATAATATCTCTACTATCAAAATATTTGACTGACTTCCTCTACCTATCAAAATGTCACATAAAATAAGCCACAAGCTAGAAATTGAACTCCTTCTCCTACATATGAGGATAAGGGGATGTGAGGGAGCACTACTTAGATTTTAAGATTTTTCAGAGTTTTATTACACAAAATGTTCTATAAAGATTGTCAGGCACTAATACTTCAATTACCAGATTTTTAAAATAACACTGAAAATTAAACTTAATGGCATCAATTTAGTTTTTACAATTGTGAAATACATTATACATATTAAAGTATAAAACACAGAAGTACTTTAATGACTAATAAAATGAATATCCTGTACCACCATCCAACTAAATTAATAGAACACTATCAATACCTAAAATCCTCATGTCTTCTCCTGAAATGCCTCCCTTCCCTTCCTTCAGCCAGAGGTGACTACCATCTTGAATTCTTCAAAATTCTTCTTTTTCAAAAAAGAATACTACTTACGTATGCATCCCTAAAGAACATGCTGCTGATAAATGGATAAATAAGATGTGGTATATCTATACCACAGAGTATTAACCTTAAGAGGAATGAAATTCTGACACATGATACATCATGGATGAAACTTGAGGACATTATGCTAAGTGAAATAAGCCAGATACAAAAGGTCAAATAATGTTATGATTCCTCTTATATGAAGAATAGGCAAATTTACAGTGATAGAAAGTAGAACAGAGATTACCAGGCATGGGAGAAGGGGACATGGAGAGTTACTGTCTCATGGGTACAGAATTTCTATTTGGGATAATGAAAACATTCTTGAAACAGATAGTGGTGAAGGTTATAATACTGTGAGTGTACTTAATGCCACTGATCTAACTGCACATTTAAAAATGTTTAAAATAGTAAGTTTTGTTTATAAATTTTATCACAATAAAAAGTCTAAAAAGAATACATTGTCTAGTTTTACATATTTCTTAACTTGACACAATGAAATAACATTAGCATTTTTGTGATGTGTTTATGTTCAACATCAAGTCCTTGATATTCATCTATACTGACGGATACATCTATAATTCATTAAATTTCATTGCTCCTAGTATTCCATCATATGAATATTCAACAATCTACCCATCCATTTTAATTTTTGATGAACATAGTTGTTTATGGGTTTATTTCTCTATTTGGAATTATCAACAAAGCTATTATGAACATTCTTACATCTTACAAGCATCTAAAATTTACCTAGGACATATTTCTAGAATGGGAATTTTGGTCATTGGATATGTATGTTGAATTTACTCAGAAAACGTTAAACTGTAATCCAAAAGTGGCTATATTAATTTACACTCCCTAAGTGTTTCCTTTGTTCCACATCACAGACATACAGTATTGTGCTTTTTCCATTTTGCAACCTAAGATTATACATATTACCTCATTACATCTTAATCACACTTTCCTGCTTATTAATGGCTTTGATTATCTCTTCACAATTTGTTGGCCATGTGTATCCACTTTTGTGAAATCTGTTGTAGTATTTCTTACTGCTGGTTATTTCTTTTTTTCATAAAATTGAAAAACTTGCATTTTTTTGGTATTCTTTGGGTAAATATCCAGTAGTGCAATTACTAGATCATAGGGTAGTTCTATTTTTAATTTTCTGAGGAGCTTCCACACTGTCTTCCACAGTGGCTGTACCAGTTTGCATTATCACCAAGCATGCAAAAGGGTTCCTTTTTCTCCACAACCTTGCCAACACTTATTTCTTATGTCTTTGATGTTAGCCATTCTGACAGGTATGAAATGATACGTCATTATGGTTTTGATTTGCTATTCCCTGATGATGAGTGATGTTGAGCATCTTCTCATGTATCTGTTGACTACCTGGATGTCTTCTTTGGAGAAAGGTCTTATTTATGTCCTCTGTCCATTTTTAAATTGTATTATTTGGTTTTTGGGTGTTGAGTTGTAAAAGTTCTTTATACACTTTGCATACTAATTCTGATCAGATATACCATTTGTAAATACCTTCTCCCATTCAGTAGGTTGTCTTTTAGTTTTGTTGGTTGTTCCTTCGCTGTGCAGAGCTTTTTATTTTGATCAAGTCCCAATAGTTTGTTTTTACTTGCCTCAGGAGACCTATCTAGAAAGATATTGCTACAAGCAGTGTCAAAGAAACTACTGCCTGTGTTCTCTTCTAGGATTTTTATGGTTTCAAGGTCTCACATTTAGGTCCTTACTCCATTTTGAGTTTGTGCTAGTTGTCTTTGATTGCTAATTATATATGCATTCTGGTGCTAAATCCATTGTGACTTTTATGTGTTACAAACATCTTCCAATTTTTGGCTTGTATTTTCTCTCTATGGAATCTTTTGAATGAGACCAATTTCTTAATTTTAATGTGAAGCCAACCTTTTCCTTTATGGTTTGTGCTTTTACATTTTTGTTTGAGAAAATCTTCTTAACCTTGAGGTCATAAGACTTTCTCCCACATTGCTTTAAAAACTTTTTAAAAATTTTTTCTTTTTAATGCTTTTTACTTATTTTTGAGAGAGAGCGAGAGAGAGTGTGTGTGATCAGGGGAAGGGCAGAGAGAGAGGGAAACACAGAAACCAAAGCAGGCTCCAGGCTCTGATTTAAAAACTTTTAAACCTCTGCTTTTCATATTTAAAACTCATTTTTGTATAACTTTTCAGATAGGCATCCAATTTCATTTTTTAAAAAATTTATGGATAAGTAACTGTCACAGCACTATTTATTAAGTAGTCCATATATCTCCCTATCCATATGTCCACTCTACCAAAAATCTGGTTTGCATATACAGGTCTGTTTCTGTGCTCTCTAATTCTGTACCATTAGCCAATTGTTCTAACTTCACAACAAGGCAATATTGCCTCAACTATGAAAGTTTTATCTTACATTTAATTCTTCTCCTGATTTTCTTATTTACAAGTATCTTTGGCTATTTGTGACCTGTTGCTTTTCTAAATAGTTTCAAAGTCCTATGAAACATCCAGTTGAGATTTTGATTAGAATTGCATTAATGTGGTTTTATTGACATCTTTACAATATTGAGATTTCATATTCTAAAATAGGACATTTCCCTCTATATATGTACTTAAATCTTTAATTTCTCTCAAAAGTTTATCATTTTCTTCACACATGATGGATGGATGCATGGATGGATGGATGGATAGATAGAAAGAAAGATAGATTTATTCCTCGGTACTTCAGTGTTTCTGTTAATCTAAATCAAATGGTTTTTTAAATTACACTTTTGAATAAATATTTTCTAGCATATAAAAAGTCAACTGAATCTGTAAATAGATCTTTATATAAAAAAACCTTAATACCTTTGTATTAATTTTAATAATATATAGTTCCTTTGGGGTTTCTGTATAATCATGTCATCTAGAAAACTAGCTATTCATGTCATTTTTCCAATCTTTAACTTTTCTTTTCTCTTCCTGTTAGTACACTAGCTATAAGCTTCATGATGATTCTGACTAGGTAATGTAAAGAGGGTCATTCCTATATTATTCTTGACCTTAAAAGGGAATGCTTCTCAGTTTTCATCCTAAGGTATGTTTACTGTAGGTTTATTTTTTCTTCTTTCAAACATATTACTCTTTAAAAAATTAAGTTCTCTTATCAATGTAATACGAGAAGTAAGGTTTTAAATCTACTTCTAATTTTATTTCTACAAATAGGTGTTAAACTTTTGTCATTTAAAGAATATTTTGGAGGAGCGCCTGGGTGGCTCAGTAGGTTAAGCATCCAGCTTTGGCTCAGGTCATAATCTCATGGTTCATGGGTTTGAGCCCCACGTTGGGCTCTGTGCTGACAGCTCAGAGCCTGGAGCCTGCTTTAGATTCTGTGTCTCCCTCTCTTCCTGACCCTCCCCTGCTCACACTGTCTCTGTCTCTCAAAAATGAATTAAAAAAAGAGAATATTTTGGGATAATTTAATATTTTTTAAACTCTTAACCTATTAATGTGGTAATTTAATAGATTTTTTCTAAAATTAAAGCAACTCCACATTTCTGGGAAAAACATCCAAAGTCATCCAAGCTTGTTTTCTTTTAGAGAAGGTTTCTAATTACAGATATAATTTCTTTAATGACTATAGAAGTACTTAGGTGTTTCACATCTCCCAATGTCAACATGGATAAGTATTTTCCCTCTTGGAATTTATACATTTCATCCAAGACTTCAAATTTTATGACATAAAACTTTTTAAAATATCTTTTTATTATTTTAATCTCTGCAAAATCTATAGTTCTGTACATTTCATCACTTTCAATACAATTGTGTCTTCTTTCTTTTGTTTCTAGATAATTCTTGCTAGGACTGTCCATTTCCTTGAGCTTTCCAAATGAACAACTTTTGGCTTTGTTGATCCTTTCTATTATGTTTTCTGTTTCAGTAGTTTATGCTTTTCTTTACTATTTCATTCCTCATAGTTCCCTCAGGTATATTTTAACTTCTGAATTCTGAGCATTTCTTCTTTCCTGATCTAAGCATTTAGTGCTACATATATCTCTGAGTACTATTTTAACTATACCTCACATTTTATTATGAATTATTTTGTTTACTGTAGTTAAATATTTTCTAATTTTTCATTACAAGTTCTTTGACTCATGTTTAGAAACTTTTTCCAACTATATGGAGTTTTTCTACTTATATTGTTTTTATGTTTGTTGTTTATTTATTTAGAGCACAAGCAGGAGGGGGGCAGAGAGAAGAAGAGAGAGAATCCTAAGCAGGCTCTGCACGATCAGCCCAAAGCTTGATGTACAGTTTGAACATACAAACTGCGAGATCATGACCTGAGCCAAGATCAAGAGTTGGACATTTAACCTACTTAACCGCCACTCAGGCGCCCCTCTACTTATCTTTATGTAACAGATTACATTGAACTGATTTGGAGTCACAGGCTAGGATCTACTTAATGTCAATCCTTCAAAATGTATTGGGTGGAGCCAAGATGGCAGAGAGGAAGGGAGCTCTGTAAACTCCGTCCGCACCATTTATCGAACTGAGAAGGATATTACGCTCATCTGTGAGAGCGGAAGGAGAAAATACGAACTCCAGAAGGAATCGAACCTCAAGGATATCTGAGTGAGTGGGGGCGAACGGGAGAGATCCGAAAACGGGCCAGTCCGGGACGGGCAGGGGAGGTAAGATCCCCAGCCCAACATGGCGCAAGTGCGCAGCACCCGAGAGACAAACGGAAGAGACAGAGTCGGAACACGCTCATAGAACTGTCTCTGGGGAAGAGGTATAGAACGCTTGGCTGCACTTGGAGACAGAAACCCACTCCATAGATAACTACTGGGTAGCGGGGCGCAAGAGAAGGAACAGCTTCCAGCCCTAAGCCATCTCGGCGGGGAATCAGAGGCGTCTGTGGCTGTGAGAAGCGGCTGCGCTGGGGAGGCGCGCTCACCGGCGGGAAGCAGCCGGAGCTGCGACTGTGCGAGGCGCGAGCAATTCGAACTTGGTTTTGGGAACTGGACCACGGACCGCATTTCCACGGCACACCTCGACCCCTGCACGGACTGCGCAAATCCCGGGTCCCCACAGGGAAAAAATAGGGCACACACCGACAGGACCTCCAACAAAGAGTCAGTGGCTGGTGGAGGCCCGGGCGCGCGCTTAGACTGTAGGAGCTCCCAGCTCATTTCCAGCAGCGCACAGCATCTTGAGCAAAGCTATCAGAAACTAAGAGACACTCGATTTTTTGCTTTTTGATTTTTTCCTTTCCCCCATTGCAATCGTGATCCTGACTGGGGGTGGGGACTCCGCAATGACTCTGTGAAGGTGGGCACTTCACCTCCTGCTGCTCATTTCGCCTCAGGCAGGGGCGGAGCCTCTGAGAACAGACTCCAAGACCTACCACATCAAACCAAGCCTATCCACCAGAGGGAGCTGCTGCCTGCTTTTTTTTTTTTCGTTTTTTTTGTTGTTGTTGTTGTTGTTTTGTTTTGTGTTTTTTTGGTCGTTTGTTTTTTTAATATATAAAAAATTTTTTTTTCTT
>NC_043703.1:107269956-107306979 GCF_006229205.1 Suricata suricatta | reverse complement strand
GGGGGGAAAAGAGGTGGTGGTGATGGTGGAGGGCACTTAAGGGGAAAAGCACTGGGTGTTGTATGGAAAACAATTTGACATTAAAATATTATGGAAAAAAAAACAAAATGTATTGAGGCAAGCATCATGGCTTAATTCATGATTCACTTTCATCCATGTTCCATAGGTTCTTAAAAAATATTTAACTGGTGTGCACACACTGCTGAATTGCCTATAGCACCAAGTCATTCAATTTCTTATGTGATAAGAACCTGCAGGGCAGTAGAAATTTCAAATAGGAGGTCATGGAACATTTTCTAAAGGACACAAATCAAAGAATAAATAAGTGCAAGAAACGAAAAGCTGCACAAAGATTTCTTCTCTGGCTCCTTTTTCTCCTTCTGACACAATCTCCTTTTATTTAGGACTCTTTTATAAACAGCATATACCCAGAAAATTTTTTAATCCAGAGTGATGATCTCTGTCCTTTAGTGGAGAATGTAGATCAACAGTTTCCAAATGTTTTTATCTCAAGACCCCTTTAAATCCTTTGAGAGGGGTACCCGGGTGGCTCAGTCAGTTAAGTGTTCAACTTTGGCTCAGGTCATAATCTGTCACAGTTCATGAGTTTGAGCCCCATATCCCGAACTATGCTGACAGATTGGAGCCTGGAACCTGTTTCTGATTCTGTGTCTCCCTCTTTCTCTAACTCTCCCCTCTCAGGCTCCGCTCTCTCTCTCTCAAAAGTAAACACAATTTTGAGAACTACACGGAGCCTTTGCTTATGTGGGTTCCATCTATCAATATTTGCCTTATTAAAAATTAAATATGAGAAAAATAGAGTATTTTATTCATTCAAACATAATAAACTCATGTTAACATATTTTTATGAAAAATAAATATACATTTTAAAAGACTTTATTTTTTAGAGCAGTTTTAAGTATACAACAAAATCAAGAGAGAGGTACAGAGATTTCCCATATAACTGAACACACACACACATACAAAGCCTATCCCATTATCAACATGACTCACCAGTATGTTACACTGCCCTTTTTTTTTTTTTTTTTTTTTTTTTTTTTTGGCATATGGATGTCCAGTTGTTTCGGCACCATTTGTTGAAATGACTATCTTTGCTTCATTGCTTTCCCTCCTTTGTCAGAGATCAGTCGACTATATTTATGGGATCTATATTTCAGTTCTCTGTTCTGTTCTTTTGATGTCTCTTCTTTCATCAGTGTCCCCCCACTAGTGCTTATTGTAGCTTTATGGTAAGTTTTGAATTCAGGTAGTATCAGTCCTCCAACTTTGTTTTTCTCCTTCAATATTATGTTGGCTATTCTGAGTCTTCGACTCTCCATGTAAACTTTAGAATCGATTTGTTGATATCCACAAAATACTTTGTTGGGATTTTCACTGTGATGATTGAATCTGTAGATCAAGCTAGAAAGAACCGACATTTTGACAATACTGAGTCTTCCTATTCATGAACATGGAACTCATTTAGTTCTTTGATTTCATTCATCAGAATTTTATAGTATTTTTCCTATACATGTTGTACATATTTTGCTAGCTTTATTCCTAAATGTTATGGTTTTTGGGGTGCTAATGTAAATGAAATTGTGTTAATTTCAAATGCCACTTGTTCATTATTGATATATACAAAACAACTGACTTCTATATATAAATCTTGTATTCTGCAACCTTGCTACAATCAGTTATTAGTTCCAGGAGGCTTTTTGTTGATTCTCTTGTTTTCTAAATAGATGATCATGTATTCTGTGAACAAAGACAGTTTCATATCTTACTTCCCAATATGTATACTTTTTATTTCTTTTTCTTTTCTTATTTCATCAGTAAGGACTTCCAGTCCAATGTAGAGAAATGATGAAAGGGCATCTTTGCCTGAGACTTGATCATAGCAAGAAAGCTTTGAGTTTCTCACCATAAACCATTAAGTGAGCTGTTGGTATTTTGTAGATGTTTTTTATTAAGTTGAAGAAGTTCTTCACTATTCCCAGCTGGCTGAGATTTTTTTTTATCATTAACAGTGTTGGATTTTGTCAAATGCTTCTTCTGCACCTATTGATACAGTCCTATGATTTTTCTGTATATCAATGTAGTGGATTACATCAATTAATTTTCAAATACTGAACAAGACCTACATACCTGAGATAAATCCCACTTTGTTGTGGCATATAATTCTTTTTATTTTTTTGGATTTGATTTGTTAATAATTTGTTGAGAATTTTTACATCTATGTCATTAAGAGGTATTAGTCTATAGTTCTCTTGTAATGCTGTTGTTTGGTTTTAGTATAAGGTAATGTTGACTTCAGAGAATGAGTTAGTATTTCTTCTGCTTCTAAAGAGATTATAGAGAATTGATATACTTCCTTAAATGTTTGGTAGACTACATCAGTGAACCTATCCAGACCTGTTGCCTACTATATGCCCTCTATACAAAGCAATTTAACAAGAAGAGTGTCACTGTTTTATATTTTTAAAAATCTCTTACATTGCTCTAAAATATCTCTAATATCCAATTTCACAGATAGCTAGATTCTCATCTCTACTCTCATATTCAATCTGTGTGATACATTGCTTTGGTTGAAGTATATGGAGAAAACCCAGCCTCATACAGGTATACAGTTGGAAAAGACAAAAGTATTTTAATGATGCTTTCAGAAAATTTGAGGTCTTCTGTCATACTGTATCAAAACTCTACAAGTGGTATTTTCTTAACAGTAACCAGTAATGTGGAATCTGAAACCCTATCAATAAACTTTTCACAAACTTTCCAAACTCTGTTAAATTAGGATTCAAAGCTCTAATCATACATGTTGAATGGGTTTTTTTACTCTACATAATTTTGTAACATCATATGCTTTGGTCATTTGTAAAATATTATCTGATTTATGCAGATATTTTATTTTTTAAAGGATTACTTATTTTTGAGATAGCACCAGTGAGGGGGGCAGGAGTAGAAAGAGGTGGGACAGGGGATCTAATGTGGGCTCTGTGCTGACAGTAGTGAACCTCATGTGGGGCTCAAACCCACTAACCGTGAGAGCATGACCTGAGCCAGTCAGACGCTCAGCCAACTAAGCCAACCAGGCACTCCTATGCAGATATTTTAAATGTTGACACATTCTATTATATAATACCAAAGGAACCACGTTTGCTTATATCACCACCTATTCCATCAGAAAAATCTTTGAACACCGGAAAACTATCAAGGTTAACACAGTGAAAATAAGTTTTGCAAAATACTTTCACTTGAAAGCTTTTATTTTATCATTGGGAACAAACAATTTCAGTCATTTTAAGTAGCATGCTCACTGTGTTCAGTTTCAGAAAAACATTTGTTAAACTAATACCTAAGTATGCATAAGCAGTCATTTTTTCAAGAAAAAAATGGGCGTTCCAGGGAAAAAGGGTGATAACAACTCAGCTCAACTAATCACACAAGTGCTTTAGGCATACTTTCCATTTTTTCAGAGGGAATATTAAAAAGACTCAATATTCAGGGTTGAAAATTAATAAAATTAATAATTTTATTACATCAAGAACATACAGAAATGAAACCCAATGAAAACTAGTTCCTAGTTATAAATTTTCAAAGGGGATATCACTTCTACCTATTACTACTAAGAACAGAAGAGGCAATATTCCTCATTGTTTTCTTCTGTGCAGTAAGTTCATTACAGTGTGTTACAGCTCTGGGGTATCAGCATTGTGCACAAAGGGATCTTATTAGATTTCCCATTTTGGGGGCTAGACTTTTTATGCAACTCCATGCAGAGGCAAAAGCAGTAAATCATGGCTTTTGAAATCCTTTTAGAAATCGTCAGTGGGAAACCTGTGATGAATACTTATCTTATAGACTTCCTGTTTTCAATTTGTTTTTTTTTGTTTCTTTGGGTTCTTTCTATCTGTGTTATTTTAGAAGTGCATTTACAAAGATCATTTGGTCATATTTTACCCAAGTTTTTAACTATTTTCCAATAGGGGAGTTATTCATGCTAGCTAGTCAGGCCACACTGCCAAAAGTGAAATTCTTCATTTGAGTTCTACAGGAATAGAACTGAACATTTCCATAAAGAAATAGCCATCACAACAAAGCTCACTTCTCTCACATTGACCTAAGCTCTTAATTTAGAAACTCTTAATGACTTACTAGGATTGTTCAAGAATTTATTTTATTGGAACTCTCCAGATGCAAACTTGCATTTATCATTGTAAACAATACTCTCTTCCTTTGTCTGTTTAGATGCTATTGTTCACTATCATCTAAAGCAGGTAGTAAGTAACTGATGATAAATTAATGCTTGCAGCATATAACCTTTCAGAGCCTCACAGTCTAATGCCTGATTCTGTTCATTCTTTACAATCAGAACTCTAAATTGTATGCTGATTTTATACCACTGAATCAGGGCACTAAGAAATGAAGTGACAGAACTCTGGACAGCATTCTGAATTTTTTTTTATGTTTATTTATTTTTGAGAAAGAGACAGAAAGACAGAGCATGAGCCGTGGAGGAATAGAGAGAGAGAGAGAGACATAGAATCTGAAGCAGGCTCCAGGCTCTGAGCTGCCAGCACAGAGCTTGATGCAGGGCTTGAACCCACAAACTGTGAGATCATGACCTGGACCAAAGTCGGACGCTTGACCGACTGAGCCACCGAGGCGCCCCTGGACAGCATTCTAAAGATGTGTCTGACACTTAAAAGTCTGTTATTAGACTGTCTCGTGTGAGTTATTTGCAATAAAGAACACACCCTCCCAAATATTTGTGTAAATTACCATCTTCTCTACTGTCAGATGAGAAAATGTGGAATTGGGAGGGACCTTAGAAGTTTCTTAACACAACCTGTCACCCCCAATGCAAAAGCACATTATATCACTCCTAACAGAAGTATCACACTTGTTTCCTGGTACTTTTTATTCAAATTCAATCTAAAAAAATCCCAAGACTTTGTTCTGTCTAAAACAAAACAGTTTGATACACTACAATATCAGAGTCAACAATTTTGCTTTTATTTATTCTACAAATACCTACTGAGAGACTATTATGTGGCTGACGTCTCTCACTGAACTTTGTGATAAGATTTTAAACTTTATTTTCAAGTGATAAAGAGTCAAGTTAGAAATCAAAAAGTCCTCTAACTTTTTCAAAATTGTGATGCTGGTTCTTTGAGCTGTCACAGTACCACATTTCTCAGTTCATGCTGAAAAGATCTTTGCTTCATCAGCAGACCAAATGGAATACTACAGAATTTAATTTGGATTCCATGGAGCAATTAAATGCTAAAGCAGACATGCCACAAGGAACTCTCTCAACCACAAAGACTTAATTAGAAACCATATCAGCTAAAATAACCAAACTAGATGGTTGGATGGAAGGGAATTTGGTAGCGCAAATGTAAATGGAAAGAATCAGCATTACAAATCTGTTTAGATTTGTACTCAAAAACATTTGTAAAAATCATTAGTTTTAGAATAAAATCTAAATCCCCTCTGAAAAAATTAAAAAAACACCCCAAAAAACCTCAACCTCTCAAATGGAGAGAAACCCCAGATATACATAAAATACAAGATGAAGTATTCCAGTCAAAGGTCAAAATGAGATGTAGGTTATCCAAATTTAAAACACACACACACACACACACACACACACACACACACACACACACACAAAGTCAAGTCTACCACAAAATTGCTAAAAGGCAGTTTATATAAACCCCTTCCCCTGTAATCCTAAAGAAAGCCACTAAATATGTACTGATACTATTTTATGTTGTTTTTTTGACCTTAAAAAGGAACCACACTACCAGATTTTTAAATTGGTCTCCAGGAAGTGTTCTAAGGGAATTAGATTCATGCATTAGATTAAACAATACCTGGTACCCAAGGACTGTGTCATTTATGACCAGAACTTGAATGTGTGTGTTGATAAGGACTCCCAAATCTTCATAACAAGATAAACCTAGCCCTGAGTTATTTTTATCCACATCACAGACTCAAAAAAGCCAAACTGAATAATCTCCAGCCCTTAAACTGTTTCTTCCCTGAACTGTAATCTCCATGAGTTGTACTACCATCTGTGAAGCCTCCTAACACCAGGACTCACCAAACTAAGTTGGCTCTAACTGCTATATCTCTCCAGAATCTGGACCCATTCTTACCATTTCCAGTCATGTGAAGAGACCACTGCTATAGCCTCTGCATTGGTTGCCCTTTCTCTAGTCTCACACACCCAAATTTCAACTCCATAATTCTATTAGGGTAATCCTCTATTTGTTTTAATAGTATACCCTTTTTTCTGATTATATGAGAAATTTTACCATAGTACATAAAAAGTACCAAAAAAAAATTACTCAAAATTTTACCAACTACGTGAAACCACTGCTAATATTTTGACATATTTGCTCTAGTCTTTTAAAAATAGTTGAGATGACACTATTTGCAAACTTTCATGCTTTTCAAAGTTGACATTATAGTTCATAAACATAAATTTTAGAAGTTGCACATCATTCTGAATTGTGATTACTCCCCAAATTTATATAATTGTCTCCTATTAATGAGCTTATATTTAAGTCACTTCACTTCTGTCACTTAGAAATTATGCTGTAATGAACATTTTTATGCTCAAAGTATTTCTGGCACTTTTGATGGTTTTGTAGGACAGATAGATTCCTAGAAGTTGAATGTTTGAGTAAAGTATTTGAATGCTTTCCAAACAAATCATACCAAAGTTTCTAACCTACAGTGTACAATAGTGCTAGTCTCACTCATCACACCCATTAAAGCACTATTATTTTTAAATCTTTGATAAGCTGTTAAGAAAAAACTTGTATTTCACACATTTAATTTGCATTTCTTTGATAACTCATGACCTTGAATATATTTCTTTGTTTATTATCCATCAGTATTTTTTTCTTTTGTAAAACTAGGTAAGCCCTTTGTCCATTTATCTACTTGGATATTACTTTTAAACGAAAAAGAGATTTCTAGAGTTCTTTAAATATTGAAAATATTGTCGCCACTTTTGTTGTAAATATATGTTCTTGCTGTGTCTTTTAATCTCCTAATTAAGTTGTTTTTAATATTTATTTATTTTTGAGAGAGAGAGTGTGAGCGGGGGAGGGGCAGAGAGAGAGGGAGACATAGAATTTGAAGGAGGCTCCAAGCTCTCAGCTGTCAGCATGGAGCCTGACACAGGGCTTGAACTCATGAACCGTGAGATCAAGACCTGGTCCAAAGTTGGACACAACCGACTGAGCCACCCAGGCGTCTCTTCATCTCCTAATTTAAAAACCTTATATTTTCCTTATTACATAAACAATTCAGAGTTCATTGTTAAAAAAAATTACAAAATATAGAGAAGTAAAAAATAAATGATATAATCCAACCTATAGTTGTTCTTATATTATATTTTCTAGTTTATTTGTAGTCATTTTTAAGAAAAATTGAATGTTGTATATATTCTTTTATAAACTACTTCTTTGATTAAAATATGATAAATACACTTCTTTGCCAATATTTTACCATGATGTCATTTACAACGGCTATAAGGGGTCGAGTGTATGTACATAAAAATTTAATCCCATGTTTAGAGGCATTGAGGTTGTTTCTAATTTTTCATATTAGAAGTATAAGCAATAAGCAGGTAAAAATCTTCTGTTAATTCTTTACATTCATACTTAAATATTTCACTCAGATAAATTTCTGTTGGTTGAATAACTGGCTCAGACATGCACATTTTAAAATATTTTTTAAATTTCTTTTTTATTTTTGAGAGAGAGAGAGAGAGAGAGAGAGAGAGAGAGAGAGAGAGAGAGAGAGCATGAGCAGGGGAGGGTCAGAGAGAGAGGGAGACACAGAATCCGAAGACAGGCTCCTGGCTCTGAGCTAGCTGTCAGCACAGAGCCCAATCTGGGACTCAAACCCACGAACCGTAAGATCATGACCTGAGCTGAAGCTGGACGCTTAACCAACTGAGCCACCCAGGTGCCATAGGACATGCACATTTTAAAGTGTTTTAAACGACTGCCATTTATCCTCTAGAAGTTCTGCTAATTTATACTCCCATAAACAGGTGGACCTTAGCCAACAATGAGTCTTAACATGATTTTTAAAATATACATTAATTTTTATTTGGGGGGTGGCATTTTTTGTTCTATTTATTTTTAAGAGAGAAAAAGCAGAAGAGAAGCAGAAAGAGAGAGATAAAAAGATTCAAAGTGGGCTCTGCACTGTCAGCAGAGAGCCCAACATAGGGCTCAAACTCATGAACCATGAAATCACCTGAGCTGAAGTCGTACACTTAACTGACTAAGCCAGCCAGGCTCCTAAGTGTTGATTTTTATGTACATAAATGTATGTATATTTTCCTCTTTGATTTATTTCTCACTGCCCAGAAGCTTAAAAAGTTCTTCCTAATCCAATGATTTAATAATATTCACTTTTGGGGCTCCAGGGTGGCTCAGGTAGTTAAGCACCCAACTCTTGATTTCAGCTCAAGTCATGGTCTCACAGTTCCTGAGATCGAGTCCTGGGTTGGGCTCTTCGCTGACAACAGGGAGCCTGCTTGGGAATCTCCCTCTCTCTCCCTGCCCCTCCCATGCTCACATTCTCTCTCTCTCAAAATAAATTAATAAACTAAAAAAAAAACAGTATTAACTTCTATTCTCTTTTAGTGTTGATTATTTTATTGTCTTCAATGACTTTCTTACCTACTTGGAATTCCATTTGTAGTGAGATAAGGAGCTCTCTTTTTCCTCCTCCCAAATAATACCTTCCACAGTGATTTGAGAAGTGTGGGAATCTTTTGTTCTTTAATGTTTACTTATTTCTCTGGGGGGGGGGGGTAGGGAGGGAGAGAGACCGAGCAAAAATGGGGGAGGGGCAGAGAGAGAGAGGAAGACAGAGATTTTGAAGCAGAAGTCAGACGTTCAACTGACTGAGTCATTCAGGTGCCCTAAGGAGTGTGGGAATATTTATACAATCATTTTGTGCTTATAATTTGCCAAGGATTTTTCTCTGCTTCCAGGATAAAGTTAAAATTCTTTAATACAGCAGTATCTTTGGGATACTGTTTCTGATTCCAAGAGAATGAAGAAACAAACACCAACTGTCCCTTCCCCCAAATGCATCCCATGCTCTGATAATAATCTGCCAATTGCATATGGTACTCAATTTTTCTGTGATGACATAAATTTATAATTTTGAGGCACAGAAAATCTTGCCCCCAAAAGGCACAAAACCAGAAGAAATAACAATAGAAGTTACTTACTTTCCATCAGGCATTAGTCTAAGTACTTACTTGTCATTTCTCATTTGTTCCTCACAACAATCCTATGAGATACTATTACTATTTCATTTTTAAGATAAGAAACTGAGGCACAAAAAGATGAATTAATTTGCCAAAGGCTACATAGCTAGTAAGCAAAAGCACTGAACTATGAAAACAGGAAATCTGGCTCTGTAATATATACTCTTAACCACTAAACTGTACTGCCAAAAAGAAAAGAAACAAATTTGAATATATGAATACTAAAAGCTTACTATGCAGTAAAACAGACCATACTAAAAAGAAAAGGTAGAGAGAAGATATCCACAAGATACATAAAAAAAGTACATAGGATACATAAAGGTCTACAAATGAGTAAGAAAAACATCATCATTTTAATTAAAAATTGGGAATGGATATTCTTGGGCAATTCACGGAAAATCATTAAGTGGCCAGTAAACATAACGAGATGCTCAACTTCACTAGTTATCAGGGAAATGCATATTAAAATGATAAGTGAGAGCATGCTCACCCACCAGAATGACAAATATTAAAAAGAATAGTAATATGCAGTACTGCTGAAGGTATGGAAAAAACATGCATTTCAATCACTGTTGGTGTGGATATAAACAGTTACAGCCTATTACAAGGATATTCTTTTACACTGAAACCATCAAAATAAAGTAAATGTCCCCTTTGACTAAACAATTCTATTTCTAGGAATCTATACCAGAATGTGGAAGTCTATTCTGAATGTGTGTATAAATTCTCAATGCTGTGCTATCTTTAACACTATCAAGTAAACTGTAAATTACTGTAACATCCATCAGGACCTTTTACCAGTATAAGTAAAATATCACTGTTATAATATATACTTGTTTTCTTGCATTTATAGATTACGATGCTACAGAACACTTTAACCAAACATTTACATGCCTTTGAAACAAGTGGAATAAGTGTTTTTTAGAGTAATCTCCCCACTAAAGGTAATTAAAAAAACACGAAAAATAAGGATAAAGAGGTATCTGGGTCCTCATTCTGATGCCCCAACTTCATAACTTCCAGTATAATTAAATACTTAAATATTTTTGTAGTGTTGCGCTTGCTTCAGGGCAAGTTATAGGATCTTCTTTCTTTAGATTAAAAATGTCATACAGATAATTACTGTAACTTTCTGTGATGTTTTAGGTACCGCCTTGCCTAAGAGCAGGAAGGTAGGCAGGTGATTTCTTAAAGTACTTTCTCAGCTCCAGGGTGATAAAAACATCTTAAACTTTCTGAAGTTGAAAATGCATAATTAACCATTAATATTTAAAATGAAACAATCACATATATTTAAGATACAATTCTCTAAAATATAGTGTAAAAAAAGAAATACTTTATATAAAGATTATTTTCCAGGTGAAAATCAGCAAATATTGTTAAAATGCAAGATTCAACACCTCAAATCACTACCATTTCAAATAAATAATATGTCTGATATAAGGAACTTTCTCAGTAAGCAATTATGGATAACATACAATTTGTGCAGTATACCTACTATACAGCACCCTATAAGAATTACATAACATTGCCAATCCTAATTACAAAAAGAATTCTTTAAGAGTATTTAGTACAAAAGCTCGAAGACTATTTCTTACATAGGGAAGAAAGTAGAGAGATCACATTATAACACAGAGCTCAAGACCTTTTCCTGTGGTAGAAATGGTTAAACGTTTCTTACATCATAGATTTCTAGAATTCTGGCTGCTGCTAACGTCATATAAATAACAACAAAACTATAATGACAACTTGCCATATGTCAAATACTGTTCTAAGCACATGTGCTCCTGCACAACACTCCTATGGTATAGCCATGATATTATTCTCATTTTACAGTTATATAAACTGACATACAGAGACGTCCATCAACTTTTCCAAAATCCCGCACCCAGGAATGTCCAAAGCCACTCTCAGCCACTGCAACCACGCTACTAAAATGCCTCTGAAGAGGCAGATAACTGGCTGTTACCTGACAGTATACAGAGAAAGAAGAGTTGAGATTTTCAGTTATTTATTTTTCTATGGAACGAAAATTACCTTTCTATTCCACTTACATCTCTGTCCCTATTTACATACATTCCAGACAACCTTTATAGAAAAATGATCTATTTCACACTATTTGATCTAACAGCACTTACAAACTTAGTTACCATTAACAATAATGTTGAGAGGCAAGATTTAGAAAGGGTCACACACTAAATATGTTTAGTGACATATTTAAAGATAATTATTTATTTGATCTTCATTGACATCTTATTAAGTAGGTAAGACTAGTGCTATTATCATTGCTTAGAGAGGAAACCTAGGCCCAGAAAGTTAAACTTGTCTTATATTTAAGACATAAACATAAGAGTTTAAATCCTATCATCTTCTACTCATATTTTCATTTGCAGGTTTTTTAGCGGTGTTTTGAGGTATGTAGGACATAAAGAATTCATATGTAGGTATCCTTCATCCACTGTTAAAAAGGCAAATAAAAGCCTGTTAAGCAAAAGCAATTATATTAAAGTCAAGTGACATGATCTTGGTTGGCGTTCCCATTCCACAGGAGCACATGTAGCTGGCATACTTTTGTTTATTAAAATATTAGCAAAAGTAAGTAGCCTAAAATGTAGTATCTTAGAAACTAAAGTCTTAAATAGACTTTTACTTGGAGAACATTATCCAGCAAAAAAGGGTATTTCAGGTTACCTATTGATAAAATTCTCAATTCAGTTCCTTTGGCTTTTTTGCAATTATTACCATTCTACGGGAGTGGCTTCTGTCAATCAAATTGTGCCCCTAGGGCTGGGAAGTATCTGGTGTGGCACCTAGTATGCCATTGGTGCTCAAATTATAATACAAGCAACAACAACTACTACCAGGTTACGGCACGCAAAGTGGTGTGACACAAAAGCCATGCATAGCTAAGACTTAGAAGAGCCATATGCAGTATTTGAGCATATCTTTTAAAAACTAAGAGAACACTTATGTGTTCCTATTTTACTAGTCTGAATATGTTCTTGCTTAGGACAAAAAAAGAATGATTATTTAGTTAGGTTTTCTTAAATGTTTGTCTCTTTTTACGAATAAAAAGTTTCACAGGAACTAGAAAAGATAAAACCAGTGTCCCTCTATTCATTAGGTTTAAAAAAAAAAGTATGTGTGTGTCTATGTGTGTGTTTTTCCAGTGAGGGGAACTGGGCGCGGGGTGGCGGGGGGGAGGACTTGGAAGACAAAAGGAAAAGACTTGCCTCTACCTGTTCTTAGATACTAGAAAAAAAGTCAGAAGTCAAGGAAAAGAGTGCTCAGGAAAGATAAAAATTTGAACTTCATTAAACCCATAACAAACCATGCAATCCTTAGGTTTTATTTACAGGGTTTTTGAGAGGATCGAGTAACATGAAATATATGATAGTGGTTTGTAAATGGCATATGCTACAGAATTCAAAGTATTAAATTGCACTGGAACTTTGAATAAGCCATGATTCATTTGTGTTAAAACTTTATACTTAAAAACTCTAACAAAGAAAATTAAAAGATTTATGTGGGGAGTAAAGTAATGATACAGTAAAAACTTTAGTGTAGTTGTTATATACTTAAAATGATCAATGTATATGGTTAAATAAAAAAAGGTACAAAATATTTTTTTGCTCTGTGTATTAAATAGTGGTATGTGTATTTCTGGATATATACATAGGAAATCTAATAAGTTCTCTGAGAAAAGAAAAGAGGTTTGGGCAAAGTAGGAAGACAGAACTAATTTTTATTCTTTTATACTAGTTTAAAAAAAAACTTTGGCCATTTATTACTTTTCAAATAAAAAATTAATTTTAAAAACTAAAAATGAAAAAAGTGGGAAATTTTTCACTTTCCTCTTTTACTATTAAATGTTTAGTAAAATTCAACAAATAATGGCAAAAAAATTCAAGTTACACAAAATCTTTTGAAAAGATGATGCTATCTAAGATATCACATTTTTAAAAAATTTTTTTTAAATGTTTTATTTATTTTTGATACAGAGAGAGGCAGAGAGAGAAGGAGACACAGAACTGGAAGCAGGCTCCAGGCTCTGAGCTAGCTGTCAGCACAGAGCCTGACGCAGGGCTCGAACCCACGGACATGAGATCTGACCTGAGCCGAAATCGGAGGCTTAACCGACTCAGCCACCCAGGCACCCCAAGATATCACATTTTTTAAAAAATGAAACAGAGATATAGTATTTATTTTTCTCTTTCCCCAAATGTCACCTTCTCCACTTAGAACTGGATACAGCTTTTCAGTTCATAGTAATGGCATGGGTAGCTTCAAAATTCAAATTCTGTGTTAATTTGCATGACTACTACTGCCTGCTGTATTTTTAAAAATAACTTCAAATTTGGGATACATAAAGTAGGTATAGGCTTAAGATTTCTTGAAACAATTCTTATTTTGCTGTTTTTGATGTAGTTCAGCTGTCTTATTGTAAAAGGAGAATAATTCCATATACATAGAAATGAAGAGAAGGTGCCTCCTTAGCGCAGTAGGCAGTGCATTAGTCTCATAGAAACGAAGAGAAAGAAAATGTACTCTGGTCATGACAGCTCAAAAGCAAAACCCTAGTTTGATCGGTTCTTTTTTGATATAATGACATGGAAACACAGAAAACAAAAATTTTATTTATTCATTTAAAATCAGGAATTATACCAATATGAATAATATATTTCATAAATATTATTTGGTAAAGAAAAAAGTTATCAATTATACTGTATGTTCTACAGACGGGGGAAAAACCTCAACTAGTACATGGACAGAATTAGGAAATAAACATAACCAGGTTTATTTCTGAGACTTGATTAGACAGAGTAACAGAGTAAATCCTACTGACTAAATGTACTAAGAAAGGGGAGGACAAATCCTCATTTAGGCTACCTAAAAAGGATAGCTTTTATGACAACCAAAAAAACAAAACAAAACAAAACAATTCAATGATAACCCAGTAGTCCGGATCTACAACCTAATATTCCTGTTTTGAAGGCCAGGATTCTGACTTAACTGCAGAGGTATAATTGTCTTTTTGGGGGCAGAAATTAAGAAAGGTAATTCAAATAATGTTGAGAGGCAAGATTTAGGAATGGTCACACAATCTCATACATATTTCCAAGCAATGTCCCAAACAGTTTTGAAAAGACTAAGTCACACTACTAGAATCTCTAGAAGTAATTGATGTAGTCTAGTAAAAGTCAAGTCCTAAAATTAAGTACCAAGTTCCATTTTTATCCTGATTGCCACTTTGAATTATAATTCTCTCCTAGGAAAAGATGGAGAGTGGTGATGAGTTACAATGAAGAGATTTGTTAGGTAAAGAGTAGAAAAAAGCAGATGAGGGACACCTGGGTAGCTCAGTTGGTGAAGCATCAGAATCAGGTCCTGATCTCATGGTTTGTGGGTTTGAGCCCCGCTTTGGGCTCTGTGCTGACAGCTCAGAGCCTAGAGCCTGCTTCAGATTCTGTGTCTCCCTCTCTCTCTGCCCCTCTCCCACTCATGCTCTCTCCTTCAAAAATAAACAAACAGTATAAAAAAAGAAAAGGAAAGAAAAAAAAAAGCAACTGAGCTGATCTGAGAAGCAGCACAGTATGGAAAAGACTAACATTTCAGAATTTATTATTTCTCTTTAACATTACTTTAAGAGTCCCTTAAGAAGAATGCTAAAATCTTTGAGCATGCAATCCATCAAGTCAAACTTATACCATGCCTACCCTTTCTCTTTTTTAATATCAAAATCTTTATGCCTGGCTACTAGCTATTAGGAATGGATAGAAAAATCCACTCTTTATCAAGGGCCACTGACCCACAGGGAAAAAATTAAAACACAACAAAAAACACTTAGGGTTAGACAGATACTTTTGAAATGAATTTTCAATAGGAAAACTATAAAATGTCCCTAATCTGAATCTGTGTTTTATTCCAACTTTCTGCAACAAAAGGGGGCAAAGAATGATTTTAAAAAGGAAAAAAGCGGAAAGGAACTTGATAGCAAATGTAAATGGAGAAGATGGGCTTCAGGGTGAGGCCGGTTTTAGAGGCAGTGGGACAATGGTGAGTACAATAATGTAACTGCACTATACCCTTGAGGAACTTTATCAGAAAGGAAGTGGACCGAAAGAATTGGCAGGGAATAACTATCTGAAATGCTGGAGCCGGGCATGTGCAAACTGAATTGAAGATTCAATAAATGTTGCCTAAAGTTGAGATATCATGACATAGTCATGAAATAGAGTACGAGCATATCATGCATAACTAGAAACATGGAGGGAACCACCAGAAGTCAGCGCTGAAGCAGTTCAAAAAGGCTGCCTCCAGGGAGTGGGTTGGAGGTAGCAAGTCAGTGGCAGGAGGATGTTGATTTTCAGTAAAAGTTCTTCCTTAACTGATTTGTTACTATGTGCCTACACTGAAAAAAATAAAAACATAATTTTTAAACTCATAAATTTGAAAGGGCCTGACCTGTGTTATATCTTCTTTTTCTTTTTTTTTTTCCTAATTCCATCAAAAGGTTCCTGTCAAAAACAGATTTGATTTTTTTCCTGTGTATACACACGTTAGTTACGGATGATTAACAAAGCATTCATTCTTCTATTTGCTTTGGCTGAGAACTGACTTGTGTTGTGTTAGTGTTAAGGAAATATTTCACTTTATATGGAGAAGATATGAAGTGTTGCTTATTTAAATATACATATGGTAAAAGAAAGGGTTTATACATGTTTTAGGCTCACAAACAATAAAAACATTTAAGTAGGTGTAAGTACAGAGTTTATTCACCTTAGAAACTAGGAAAAATGCTACCTACCTTTTCCTTTACCCAAAACTGGCCTTGAAAACTTATCTATTTCATATTTTAACTTTAATGAAATGATAAAAAAAGTTATGTAAAGAGAATTGATATCAAATATGACAGAAACAATCATGATTATCTTAATTTTTAAATATGCAGAGACCCTTTTAAAAATAATTTTTTTTAAACAGTAAAAAGTAGCTCACAAAATCAGTTTCTCAAATTTAAGACATCTTTAAATAAGTATGCAAATTTAGCCTGACATACTCACATAAAGTGTTTTTACTTTTCAGATGTACCATGTTTAAAAAAATAATATTCATTTGGAAAAATGTTTTAATAAATGAGCACATATGAAAAGTCAGTGAAAAAACTGTCTTCTGTCCTGTCTTCTAATAATTTTAATAAAATCACTTTTCTAAATAAAACTATTGAATAAACAAATACTAGTTACAGTAATTTCATATGTTGCAACACCTATTTCATTTAAAGAGAAGACAGCCAAAAATGATTTAAACCGTACTATCACTGACTTTTAAGTAGATTTTCACAAACTGGGTCCACTGATATAAGGTGGGGTAAAGAAAAATAAAGGTGTGTAGGAGAGAGAAATGCTGTGGATTACTTAGAAGCTGACTACTAAAGCAGAGAGAAGAAAGGATGGATTTCAAATCAGTTTTCAGATCTTTATTACTAAATTGCTGACAACAGCACAATTTATAAAAAAATAATTAGATGAGGGATGGAAATTAGGATTAAGGCAAGGATAAGAAATACAGGTGGCATATGATTTGGACATTCTAGGATCACTTGATACTGCAGAGATATATAGTAAGCAAGATTTCAGATAAAGAACTTAACTTCATAGACAGTTCCTCTGACACAGTACAGATTCCTTTTCCTCTTATTTTCCTTCCCTCTTAACACATATGTTTGGCAACTATTGTTTCTTTCAATCTGAGCTAATTATACTCCTCTTGTATTTTTTTTTTTTAATAATGGAGAATAAAGAAATTCAGTCTTTTCTGGTTTTCCCTATTTGGTAGATCACATGTAGCATGGAACCATTATTTACAAAATAAAAAATCACTACCCGTTTAGACTTATTCTTTTCAATCCCGTGAAAGGTAGGAAGGCCTTTCTACCAAATTAAATCGAACAATCTCAGGTAGCTCCCTTCAATTTTATTTAATTTTTAACACACACTCCCTCTAGTCATCACTTTCATTTTATATGATCTTCTTGTTGACATGTATCCATTGAAATCTACTTCTAAACTGAACTCTGAATCTAGTCACTATAACTGTCCTTGAATCAACAAGACCATTCCAAAAGCCTGAGTGAATGATGGGTTGTATAATAATCTGAAGCCCTATAGATTTTCACTGGATCGGGCTATTGTTGGGAGTGAATGCCCAAGCAAGAGGCACTGCAGCAGGAATGCAGGTCCTCTCAGAGCCCACACCTGGGAAGCAGCTCTGTGTACCTTTACAAAAGGATCAGTTCTAAAAGTACTTCTATAAAAGCCTGAAAACGACACAGGTATAATGTGCATTTTAAAACTGGGAATGTAATAAAGCAATTATGAATTTAATATACTCTAAATGCAAATAAGGAATAGCAACCTAAAAAATTATACAGTGTGTATATGTTCAAAACAAAAAAGACTGCTAAACTAAAATCAGTCAATTTATTAAAAGTGGGACTAGGGATAATTTTTCCTTTTTAGTATTTCCAGTTGTCAATATATCAGTTGTAATAAATATGAAAATTATAAAAAGATCCACTATACTCTAATAAAATATATGTCTAAAGAATGAAAAGGTTATACATTTCAATGTTATTTGAACACTGTTCCCAGCACATCTGATTCCCAGAATCTATAACAACAGATAACTTCTTCAGGCATAAACCTAAAAACCCTGTAGGTAAGGGACTTAAATGTCTCATTCCAAATTTAATGAGAATGAAATCAACTGGAAACCCACTTACCCATTTACTGGTTATTTATAAGTACATAGAATCTTGCTGAGTATTGTCTGTCTACAAAACAATATACTCTTCCTACCCTTACGTAGTTGCCTAAAATTAGGAGAGACAAGACTATCACATGCAAAGTAAAACAATGTGGAAAGATAAAATTAAAAGGAAATACACAAGCTAGTATATGAATAAGTGGCAAATTGATTTTTCAAACATACATTGAGGGTCTACTATTTGTAAAATGTTATTCTAACTGCAGAAATCAGTTATGTGCACTTAGATTTCTGTCACTCCAAAAATAAGCAAAGAGATGGGATGTTCTGGAAAACAGAAAGGAATATGAACCACAGTAGGACATTACTAACTTACAGGGACGGGTATCATGTTACGGTACAATTATTCTGTAGCTCACATAACTGGAAATACATGCCCTATTCTTTAAATTGGCTTCGACAGCAGCGTATGTAGCACTTTAATTAACAGTAGCAATTGACATACCTTAAAAGCCAAGATCTGAAATAATGCGCTGTAAATAGTACTTGTAAGCCAGCATTAATCCAAGTTTAACCTATATACAACAAAGTGTTCAATGCTGTATGTACATTTAAAGAAGAAAGTTGGGTATAACACAACAGTATTCAGAAATCCTAAAAAAAATGCTTTATGAATAAATTTCTGTTAGCTGGCAATATACAAGCATTGTTGTTGATTTCTGTTTTTTTAAGCCAGGATGGAAATTTACACATTAACATTAAAAATAGCCCTATTTTAAAACTCTCTCTAGATCTCTAGATATTTAGGTATGTCTAGATATCTAAACTATCATAAATATTATTAAAGAATATCTGGTCACTGTTCTGAACCAAATAATATTTCTATACTTTCCCATTTTAATAATTCTGAAACAAAAACTATAATTATTCTATTAAAAAACTTAAAATTAAATGTTTACATACATTTGTATATATTTGTATGTATTAAAAACATCATTAAAAATTCATGTCTTCTTTGAATCCTGAGAACAAACTGAGGGCTGAAGAGGGAGGGGGGAAGAGAAAGGGGAAGGGGGAGGTAATGGTCATGGAGAGGGGGCACTTGTGGGGAAGAGCACTGGCTGTTATATGGAAACCAACTTGGTAATAAACTATTAATAAAAAAATTCATGTTTTACAAAGCTTAATTAAAACTACAAATCTGTTACTTAAACTTGACATAACTTACTTTAAAAATTTTTACATTCAAATATTTTCACATTTTATAAAATGTATATTATACATTGCCCACCATTTAAAATGAAATTAAAGCATTTCATAGCCCATACTGTTCAATAAATCTACTTGTTAAAAATATTAGCAAAGCTTACTTTTAAGTGAGGTTTTAAACTTTAACATAGTATATACACATGGTATGAAGCAGGTGATCTTGTGCACTGAATTTTAATTACTACCAAATAATCTACCTCAGTAAAACTTATCTTTACCTAATAAACCTTTAATTACAAATATTTTTCTTTCAATCAAGTTCCACTTTTCTAAGACAGCTGACTTATGTTCTAGTTGAAATACAAAAAGCAAACATTTAAAATCATGTTATCACATTTATGCAAATACTTTATGTGGGGAGGTAGATCCTCAGAGTGGGAGTGAGAAAATGAATAGAAGTGTGTGGTTTGATACTAATTAGCAATATGACCTTTGACTAGTTACTAGATCATAACACCTTAGTTTCCTTATCTGTAAAATGAGGGAGGAGAACTTTATGATCCCTAAGCTTCCTTCCAGCTCTAAATTTCTATGATTTGATTATTTGAATGAAGAAACCCACATATGCATTAGGACACCAGGTTCTAAAATTACAGAATAACACAACAGTGGGTTATAACTTAAGACATACAAATATTACATTAATCTGAAATATATTAAATATCAGAAAGCAATAATGCTTTCAAGATAAACAAAATGCAGGGCAAGAACTGCATACACCTGTGCTCATTTAATGATAGTATGAACAATGAAGTTTACAGAACAGAACATTTCATTTTTGGGTACCACTTGCAGAAATATTTTAATTGCAAAGCCAGAAACTATCAACAACAAGAGAATTACACTGAAATATTTTACATCTTACTTTTGAAGTGGAATTCTGTTATACTCTGTATAGCTTACATATGGAAACTTAAAGTATTTAAAATGATCACAAAAACTGTAACATAAGAAAAGTGTATATAGGGATAGAGGCTTATTTCTTTTAGTAATATATTACCAGCCACATAATGCTTACATGAATTAACACTATTTTTTGTAAAACTGTGACATTCTCTAAAGGCTTAATGTTCAAACATGTCACTCACAAACATCTGAATAATGAATTACAATGTTAAATAAAGGTATACAATTGCTTCCTATTATTAATCTGATGCAGGTATTACTGGAATTCAAATTTTCTTTCAAAGGTGTGGTTTTCCAAACAACATCCAGCCACATTATTTAAAATACAAAACAAAATTTAAAACCTTTGTGCTAGAAATTGTCCCCGGACTATATTTTGACATTTTTAGCAACCTGACAAACCACTCTGTTTGCTTTCTTCCGCCAATACAAAATCAAGCCAAGAAGCAGTTTCTTCATTTATTTCACTATATGTCACAAGACTATACTAAGTCAGGGTAAAGGTCAATAATCAATAATGAATGCTATTCCTACAGCTGAAATATAAATGTTCATTTGGGCCCTATTTCAAAGACTGGCCACTGAAACCTATTTAATAAGACCTATAAAACTAAGAGAATGTAGGAAGACCAAGAAATATAAAATATCCTCTTCCCACCAACCTTTGCTGACATCCAATAGAAAATTAAAGTACAGAGAAAAACTTTAGGTAGTTGGGGGGGGGGGGCGGGTTTTTTTCCCCCTAGTAGCTTTAACAATCTCAGGTTTTTAAAAATTTGCAGGAGTGCTACCCTGGCAGGCATCTATGACAGCATCACGAGGTTTCAGATTTAGTGTGGGTGGTTGGATAAAGTTGGACAATGACCAGTTTTGTGTATGCCAAAAGGCACCAGGCAGGAACACCATATTCAGCAATTAGGTATGAGCCTGCCAGTGCAGTGGGTCGGAAGATGTATGCATTGGCACTCCGTGTGGAACCAGTAGGCTTACTTTAAAAGGTTACTGCAGTCTTGACTTTGGCAGCTGTCTTCTATGAATGAATATGAAGAGTTAGAGTGAGATCTAGAGTCACACCTATGAAGATCAGAAGTTGTTCATGTTTGAACAAATGCATGTCGTTTAAAACATTAGGTCTTCATAAACAGAACTCATGGAATAATCCTTGGTAGGGGGTTGGGGGAGAGTACATAGTTGAGAAAGTGTCATATTTTAAAACACTCAGCTACTTTAACTCTCAACTTTCAGGGTAACATTTTCTTAAGTATTTTTTTTTCTTTATTTTGAGAGAGAGAGTGAGAGAGCACAAGCAGGGGAGGAGCAGAGAGAGCGAATCCCAAGCAGGGTCTGTGCTGACCATGGAGCCTGATGTAGGGCTTACTCCCATGAACCATGATCATGACCTGAGTTGAAATCAAGAGTCTGACACTTAACCTACTGAGTCACCCAGGCACTCTTCAGGGTGGCATTTGAATTAAAACGTCAGCAGGTATAATTATGTAAACAAATGAAACAGCCTTGTAATACTTAAGTATGAGTATCATCAGGTTAAGAACCCCAACCTCTGTGTCTTTCCAATACACACTCTGGACCCTCTGCCTCTAAAAGCAATTTATGATGACTATTCAGTCTCAAAGAACACTTTTATAATAGCAGCAGCCTAAAAACTACTCTATGCTATCTGCTCTTAACTGCAACTACAAAGAAAGGCAGTGCCTCAAACACACACAATGCCTGGTCTTCACAGGTATGACTATAGATCTCTTAATGCTTCATGATTACTTAAAGAAGACAGTTGTCAAAGGCGAACCACTTCCATACGACATACTCTTTTCATATGAACCCCTCCCACTTTTCCCTCACCACTAAATCAAATACTTTTCCTCAGCACAGTTAAAATACGGCAAGACAGAATTACCTATGCACAGATGAGTGGTGTCTCACAGACACGTGCTACAGCGTTTAATACAGGATCACAGCATGCCTTAACCATTTACAATCAAACACTGAAATCATATGATCTATTGGGTACAGATTAAGTTACGGTTTTTATTAGAGATCACTCTGTTGGTGGATCTTCAGAAGCAAGTACAAAGAATCTGAATACAAAGTTAAGTAAAATTATTTCTTGCTAATAAGATAGAAAATAAATTGTTTTTCTTAATTAAAAGAAAGCAAAGGAAGCCTATTAAAACATGATAAAGTTGAAAGGAAAAGTGTATTAGTTAAACTGAATTTTAAGCTTCTAGATTCTAGAAACAGAGTTCTATTAAGTGTTCTAATATTTTAAAAAACAAAAATTAGATTTTTTTACAAAGGAAAAGTCCATAATGAATGTTACTCTGAATTGAAGATTAATAGACAGCTATGAAACCCTTCCCCACTTACACTGTTAAAATTTAGTTTTTTAAATTGGAAGAATTTGATTTTTAAGACAGAAATAAAATAAATACTAATTATGACAGATTCCCTAGAGGGCAGAAGTTGGGTACTTTAAATAAGAGGAAATCTACAAATATTTGATCTAATATTGGAATAAAACTCCATATAAACTCTAAAAAATATACTATTTCATCAAGTATTTCTAAGCAATGTCAGGAGAATATACAGAATTCTTCATAATTACAAAAATATTTTTAGCATATGAAAGAAAACAATTCTAAACTGCCTAATTTATTAACAAGAGGCATTCTTTAAAAATCTTTTTTTTCTGGCACTAAAGCCAAACTGTCACTAAAAGAAAAGCAGGAAGGCTCGCCCCAAAACTCTCAATCTAAAATATAAGCAATATTGTAAGGTAAAGAAACCACCCTATACTCCATCCCCAAAACCACCATCTTAAAGAGTTGCTACTTAAATATTAGGCAGTGCTCTGTGAACCATTTTATATTAAAATTGGATAGTTCTAAACATCACCCATTGTTTGACACAATGCCATTTTGATGATAAATTGCAATCTATAGCTCAAATAATTCACCCAGGGATTAACATTTCAGAGGCTGAGCCAGAGATTATGTGTGTGGATCTTGAATTTCATCATCTCCCTTTGGCACAATAGCTTATTCTTCCTTTTTTCATCTATTCTCTCATGAAGGGTCAGGAAAGCTTAGCCTTGCTGCTGCATTCATTTCATCTCTACATTAACCAGATACCTTGCAGTCTTTAGTCCTTCTGTGTTATTCCATTACAAATACTATACTGCAGTATAGTATGGCTAATGAGGTTTGTACCAAATCAAAGGGTGCCATCAAGTGGTTATAATACTCTAAACAGCATTACACTAAATGACTATTCCGGATAGACTTTCTTCAATATAGACAAACCGTGCCACTCTTCTGAATGTAATGAAAAAATACATGAATGGGGGTAAGGAATGGGAAACTATCCATATTAATTTTTGTTCTTTATTTTCTACCCTTCTGGGATTGCTTTTGGGCATATTTTATGTGTAAAGTATAATTTTAGAGCCACAATTAGGATTAATATTTATGTCAGCAGATTATCAAATGTTATTTATTAGGCACAATTCAAGCATGGTAGCACTGTAAGGAACTAAACAAATACATAAATCAAAATTCATGACTAGATTAATAGCTTATTTCTGAAAATAAGCAATAATAGTGCACATAATTAAAACAGTGTCTTGTCAGATCTGTTTCCTATTACTAATGGAAAATTGCAAGCCAGAATTGTTTGATCCTTTTCATGCACCCAAGCCTAAGGTCTAACAAGGAACCTAGCAAGTAGTGTAAGAATGTATTTTCATACACTTCAATAACTTTCAACAGTCTATTCAACAGGCTACAAGGGTCATTTAAGAATTCTGAAAAAAGAAATCTAGAACTGTTCTTAGAAAACATACACAAGGTAACATATAACTCAAATGACCCACTTTGAAGATCTAGCTCACCGCCTACTGCTTTGAACCATCCTGTAGCAGGGAAATCTCACAAACAGGCTTAAAGCATCTTTGTCACTATATGTTTAATTCTGCTGCATGGAGAACTAATTACCCAAGTTCACAGATGTAACAAGATATAGAAAATTAAATCATGAAAGGTACCCTGATAGAAGACATAGGGAGCAACGCCAATAAGGAAGCAAACTCCAGGCAAAACTAAAGATCTGTATGATGGCATTAGTTTCCACCCAGCTGTTACAGATTGTCTACAAAAATATTTCTTATCCCACATTTTCTTTTAGCCACTCTCCCATCAAGTGGTGGAGTCTCATTCCTTCCCCCTGAATCTGGGCAGGTTTGTGACTGGTTTATGGCTAAGAGCATGAGGAAGTAATATTATGCAACTAGCAAGGCTGATTAGAAAAGGTGATGCAACTTCCACTGGAAGAGCTGGAATAGTCACTCCTAAAGCGTTCAGCTGCCACAGAAGCAGTCCCACTGCCCTAAAAGAAATCCAAACTAACCCACTCAGAGCGGGGAACTATGGAAGCCCTTGAGACTACATGAAGTGAAAAATCCCCCATCCTGTGCTCTAGCCCCAAAATACCTCAAGACTACTGCATAAGATAGATTCCACGCTATACCTGCCCAGCTAAGCCCTTCCAAATTCTTGACCCACAGAAACTGAGTAACTCTGACAGTGCCTACAATATGATATATTAAACCAAGTCACAAGTGATAGAAAATGATTGTTAAGTTCTGGAGGATACTCAGCAGACCTCAACCTGCACTGCTGCATTGCTTGTAATAACACTGAGTTGGTTACATATGGTAATGCAATAGGTACAAATGCCCATGAAACCATGTAAATACATAATGGTAACAATAAGCATAATGGCTGGAAAAATGAAATTATACCTCTGACAGAGAGGAAAGGATGATGTTGGTTTGAAAAGAAAAAAAGCTTAATTCTTATATTTAATTTTGGACAAGGAATCAGATGTTTTCTTGGAAAAGACTGAATTCGTGTTACAGGACCTTATAGCATAGAGGGAAAGTTTAAAAATATTTTAGGCAACCCACGTGAAAACACTAAAAGCCAATGTATAAAAAATAGTAGGTTGTATGAGAAAGGTAAAAGAACAGAGCCTTTAGATATGCATTTTAATAAGAAAAAGAAGAAAAAAACCCATTTACTTATAGGAATGACTTGGGGGGAAATAATCACTGATCAATGCCTTGTGGCAACTGCCTTTTGGATAAGTCTTTTTTCCCCCCACACCTGCCTTCACCAATTCTACCTCTGTGTTCTCACTAGAGCTAAAGAACAACAAAAGCATCCAATATTCAAACTAGATATCTGGAAATCATCCTAGAGTCCCTGACCACCCTCAACCCTAAGAACTAATCAGTCTCTAAGAATGGATTCTACCCCCTTCTAAATACCTCCTGAATCTCTCTCCCCTCTTCTCTGTCTGTACCTGCTAATGTCATTGTCCTACTTCAAGCCCTCAGCACCTGCTACTTGGGTAACTGGATTAGGTGCCTCTCTGATCTTTAGCTCTTCAGTTTTACACATCTCAATTTATTCTCGATAGCAATATTTTATTTAAACTGTAGGCTATGACCCATTCGTGAATCATGAAATCAATTTAATGAGTTATAAAATCAACTTAGTGGCTTGAGACCAGCATTCTAAAACATGAGGATGGAACAAGAAATACTAGAGCACATCCTACAATACTAATCTTAAGAATAATACGTGTTTCGTTACTCTTTTGGGTTTTTTAATTATTTTATTTTATTTTATTTTATTTAGTTATATATAGGTGCCTGTATGTGTGTACTAGATCGTAATGTAAAATGTATTTCTTAGTGACAGGTATAGTGAGAGTCTGAAAGATAGAAACTGAACCTTTTTTTAAATTCACTATTTAAGGAATTTAATTAAAGCAAGAATTTTATAATCCAAATTAAATTTCTTTCCTCAGTTATCATTTCTATTATTTAAGACAGAAGTGACATTCTGAGCTGTTCCACAGTAGCTCAATTAAAATTAAAGAAAGGAATGCTTTAAATTTTTGTAATGTGCTGAACAGGGTCTATAAAACATTAGTTTTTATATTTTACTATTTTTTATGTATTTTCTTTTGTTGCTGAGAAACTGATCTTTCAAAATACAACTCTAATAATTTTACTTCTCTGCTTAAAACTTTTCCATGGCTCTTGATAGCTGACTAGAATCATGAATCAGAATCATGCAGGATCTAGGTAAATCTGTATGTTTTGCTATACTCACGGACAATTAGGACAGACAGCCAAGTTTGGGACCCATGACCTCTAGGATAAAGTTCAAATATTTTCATTTAGTATACAAGGCCAGGCCCAATCTGGCTCATCTCACTAGTTTCAACCCCATTAAGCAAATGAAGCTCTAGCAATTTTATCACTGTGCCTTTAACAAGGCTGTTCTTCTGTCCTTACCCCAGATCCCATCCTTCCACACAACTCCATCTGGTAGGTAAACTTTTTAGTCTTTCAAGCCATAGTTCATATCAACTCCTCTCTGAAGTATTCCCATCCCCCTGATATATGCAAACGCTCCTTGATACCCTCAATGGACCTTCCACGAGTCACTTTTCTAGCATCATCACTGTAGTCTCATCATTTGCTCATAGATCTGCCTCCCTAACTAAACTGAGAACAACTTGAGAACCAAAACTGCCTTATTCATATCTTCGAAGTCTAGGAAGTAAAGGCATAACCAATTTTGCAGCACACAGTATAATGGAAGTTATAAAAAAAAAACAGTCTAAAAAAGTCTAAAAGACAGTCATTCTATGCCCCAATTAAGTAGAACAATTGAGTAGTACAGTAATGGTCTCTTTTACAGAGTTTAACTTTACTTATCCTTGGTTGCTGTTTTTTTTAATAAGATATAACTGACATATAACATTATATTAACTTGAGGTGTACAACATGATGATTTGCTACATGAATGTATTGCAAAATGACTGCCGCAGTAAATCTGTTAATATTCATCACCACACATATTTATTAATTTTTCTTATGATGAGAACTTTTAAGATCTACTCTCTTAGCAACTTTCAAATATACAATATAGTGTTATTAACTATAGTCACCATATACTGCATGGTTCGAAATAAAAGCCAGTAGGAAAGGAATTTTGGAAAATCTAGACTAGAAGTAGTAGGAGGGCATATATTATTGCTTGCTTTGGCTAAAAAGGTTTAATATGTATAAATATAATGTAAATAAATCCTATGATATCTAGTGATCTAATCCCGTTCATGTCATTTGACTAGTTTTCTAAACCTTTCCTCTAGTTTAATGAGAAAGGAGAAGTTATTAGTTAAGAACAAAAAGAGGAAATAAAAAGGAAAGCAAAAAAAAGTGATATGAAAAAATTCTGGCTAAAGAAAAGTTGCAATAGAGTATTGTCTTCCTACCGCACATCCCTTACTCCCTCTAGAGGACAGCTCTGTGCTTCCTTTGTTATAAATAGTTATATACAGAGAGAAAGAATTGTTATATATAGAAAGAGAGAGTGAGAGAATTTTCTTTTAAGCCATTCAACAAACATATTTAATACATTCAATATATACTTTTCCTTTCAGTATATTTTCAAATATTCTTTAGTTTATTTTAATGATTTAGTAGAAATAATTAATAAGTGCCACAAGACAATTCAGACTCCCAGAATCTTAAGGTAAACAGCTCCAGGGAAAAAGTTATTCAGGGAAATAATGAGAAACTGCTCCTCCTCTGCTATGGCTACCAGCTACAAATAGTCTAAGGATATACTGTAGATAGCTAGCTCTCTTATTTAAAGTTCATAAGAAGCAACTTGGACAGATAATAAAATATAGATGTCTTCATTATTGTTGTTTATGATCTTTATGATCTCAATAACACAGTTATGTATGTAGGCCCCTAAGATTTGGGAAACAAGGAGCTTCTACCTTTGATTCTGCTACTATTACACAACTTGAGAGATATCTTCTCTTTACTGGTTTCCTAGTAATGAAAGTACCAGCTGGGCCACTTGGGTAGCTCAGTCGGTTGAGCACTGACTCTTGATTTCAGTTCAGGTCATGATCTCATGGTTTCATAAGATCAAGCCCCAGGTCAGGCTCTGCACTGATAGCACAAAGTCTGCTTGGAATTCTCCCTCTCTGCCTCTGCTTCTGTCTCTCCCTCTCTCACTTGCAGATATGTGCATACTCTCTCTCTCTTTCTCTCTCTCTCTTCCCTCTTTCACAAAATAAACAAATGAACTTTAAAAAATGAATTTTTAAAAATTAAAAACAAATCTATCTTAAGGCAAATAGTCTTCAAGCACTGAATTATTTTAAAGTACCATATTTATCAGAACAGTTTTATCATGTCATTGAGCATAAAATTGTTATTAAAAGACACTGTATTTCATGAGTGTCTAGTAGTCACAATGCTGATAAAAAATCAACTATTACACCCAATCTATGGTAGAACAGAGAGATGTACTAGGCAAATATGCCTCAGTTTAATGACATGGAAAGATTAATGCATATATGTCATAAACAAAAAAGAATCACAAAATAAAATTTTCAAGAGAAGTTAGGTATTAAAACAGAAAAAATGGGTAAGCTAATACGTTATTTGCAGAGTTGTGAAAATCTTACCTATTTTCTGGAGAGATTAAAGGTATTAAAGTACCAGGACAGTTTTATATTCTCAAGCTGATAACTTTCTACAATGGATCTGAATTGCACATGCAAATTTCGCTTCTCTAATCAGTTACACACTTCTCTTATACTGTCAGCAATTCCATTGTAATAGGATATAATTCATGAAAGTATTCTATTTGCTTTTCTATCAGTACAAATGCACCTATATATAATTATATAATGCAAAGTTCCATCTCTATATAAAGAAATAATTTAACTTAAAATTTTTTTAGGAAATCTCTACACCCAAGTGTGCTCGAACCCACAACCCTAAGAACAAGAGTTGCATGCTCTACCAACTGAACCAGCCAGGTGTCCCAATTTAACTTAAAATTTAATAGATTTTGTTTGTTTTTATAATTCACTTCATGGTTGTCTTCGAGCAAAGAACTGTGTAGGAAGTCTCCAACATACTATTAACCAATCTTTAAGGTGGTTAGTGTGGCAGGAAACTAGAATGCCAAAAATCCATACAGCTTTAGACTAAGGAAGTTTTTTTTACATATTCCTGAGAGAATACAGAGATAGTGTGAAAGTTGCAAATTGAAAAAATCTTAAATACTTTTCTATTAAAGGTCTAGAGTAGCATTAGAACCCTACTGTAAAGCAATTACCAAGTCTCTGTTCTACTATTTTTCAGCAGGGGTAAAAAAGACCTCAGGCAGATTCATAACATCTTCTATACAAGCATCTTTTAACTGCTAAATTTCTATAAATTAACATGTAAAAAATTGCTCAAATACACTGCTGGTTTTAAATATCTCTAATGCAGTATTAGAGGTTTGTTTTGATAGCTATCTTGCTTATCAGCTTCCTCCCTCCAACTGGCAAAAAAAAAAAAAGAGAACTGAAAGTAACTATGGCCCTCCTCACTCATCTATAGGGAAGATATCTGAAGGGAGCTAGCAAGAAGATACTAAATAGGTCTAACAATTTAGAAGAATGACTGCAGTTTCCCACTATGACTCAATAACTAGATAAATTATATGCCATCAAATTCATTCAGTATCAAGTTTAGACTATATTTTTACTTTATAGAAACTAAAATACACAAGGCTTGGTATCTTCCTTAACTCCCAAAACTCTCCTTTTAAGTCCCCTTATGATCATCTACAAGAACATATAGTCATTGCAGATACACTAACCATTCACTAAGATGTTTTCTGTTCTATTATTAGCTTTAAACAGAAATGTCTACTAAAATGCAAAAATATGCTAATGATCTACTTCCTTTAGTTATAAGATAGGTTGATGAAATGTATATATATTAATTTAAACCTCTAACAAATACAAACTTTTAAATATTAGTCAAAACTGTTACTTGGTGTTTATCTAGTACCCTTCATTTACTGTCTGCAAAAAGTATACAAGATTAAAGAAAGTAAGATTAAAGGGTGACTACTACCTAAAGTTACTAAGTGACAAAACGGGTTATCCACCTGAGAAGTGATTTTCCTGCTTGTATCATGTCACTCAACTTTATTTTTCAAAAACTGTAAAAACACTCAGTCCTGGGGTGGGGTAGAACGAGAGAGAGAGAGAGAGAGAGAGAGAGAGAGAGCGAGCGCGAGCGAGCAATTTTAAGCAGGCTTCAAGCTCAGGGTTCAATCCCATGACTGTGGGAACATGGAAACTGATCATTTGACCTGAGGTAAAATCAAGAGTTAGATGCTCAACCAACTGAACCACCCAGGTACCTGTGGCCTGATCCTTTTTTAACGTCATCAATTAATTAAGTGATTTCCTTATTCCCTCCTCTTTTCCCTTCCAAGTTTATTATTTTCCTCTCATTTGTAAAGTCTCTCTGCCATTTATTATTAGCATGTACTGAATTCTGTTTTTCAACTACTGTGCTAGATGCTTTTTATATCTCTCGTCCAAACTATCAGTTTGTAAGGTATCTGTTTTATGGATCAGATAATAAAGGTCTTGAAAGGAGAAACATGTATGAAGTCCAAATTTCCAGGTACCAAGTGTGATTCATGATTCAAATCCAGGCCTAACTGTCCCCAAAGCCTTGCTTTCAGCATCCAGTGCTGCTCCAACTTTTCCTTTCAGTTATCCTCAATAGTCAATAAGATGCATACCCCCGAGGACTCAGGACTAGGTACCCTAAGACTAGAAGCAGCTCAATCAAAATACGATACTCTTTTGAACTTACATTTCATCTTTAAAATTTATATAACTTTTGCCTATTTCTGAAATGATTCTGTGGAGATCTCATTATAAAAACACCTTGAAGTACATATTAGAGAAGAGAATTTGTTATACAGAAAGAAACTGCCACATACCTCTACAGATAAACAGAGCCATGTTTGACAAACAGCTCTAAAAATGATCTTGATAATTTCAGTCTATATTAACTCACCAACCTCTAACTTCTACCATACTGTCAGCCATCATTACACATTTAGCATAGTACATTTCATTTATTGTTTCATGTGTTTATTTCTCAAGCCAGATTTTATTATCCAAGCAGAGATGTTCCCATGTATCCCCCATAGTAATTAATTTGTGCAGCTAGGCTCTACACCCAGTGCCTAGGACAATAAACGTTTGATGAGTGAATAAGTTAATAAAGGCATAGGTAAAGTGGATGGGGCTTCAGAGTCTAAAGACTTGCATTTGAACCAAGCTAAGCCGTTTTCTGTATGTTCTTGTATCTCACAGAGTCAAAGAAATTATAATAATGTCCACTTTAGACAGATTTCTGAAGGCTTCAAAGAAGTATTATTTGAAAACAGTTTGTATTCTTTAACAAAACTTACCAAATTTTATTTATGAAGTTATTAAATGGTCAGTTGAAGTAGTTTAATTTTATTTTGAGAGGCAGGTGAACCAAGATTTTTAATATATCACATTTGTGTAACAAAGTAATTTCAGAAAGAAAACTGTAATAATTCCAGTAAAGTATCATCTTTTTAATTGGTCTAAGTATGAGAACATAAAATTATTTTCCTAATGAGATACATTTCATAATGTATAAAGTACTCTTTTATATACTCACCCATTCCCATTTTCCTAATCTTTAATTTGGAAAAACAAAAGAAGTGGCTAACCCAATATTATCAAAGCCATCTCCTTTCTGCATCAGAATTCCAATTCAGTAGGTCCAAGTTGGGGCCTAGGTATCTGCACTGTTTAAAAAATGACATGGATGATTTTAGGGCAGCCAATGCTAATTTAAAACTAACATCAAGGTGCCTCCTTAGCGCAGTAGGCAGCGCGTCAGTCTCATAAAACTAACATCAACACTTCTTCACCACTATTACCCACCACACGAACCACGTAATTTTACCGATTCACAGCAACTATATAGTCAATTCTTTAATTTGTTAATTATAATGAAACTCAATTAAGTGGTTATAAATTACTATAAACCTAGAAGAATCAACCAATATTTTTTAAAGTAAATTTTCTACTTGAACTCATGACTTTGAAATCAAGAATCATATATTCTACCAACTAAGCCAGCCAGGAGCTCCTAACCAATATTTTAAAAATTAAAACAAAAATTAAATATTCTACAAAGTAATCTATCGAACTATATGCAGTTCTGCAAAGGGAGCCACAATCTCTCTTGTCTCTACTCAGGCTAATCCAGCTACCTGAAGCACTTTCCAGATTCCCTGCAGCTATCAAAAGTACTTAATCTTTTTTTTTTTAATTTTTAAAATGTTTTTATTTTTGAGAGACAGAGAGCAACTGGGGGAAGGTCAGAAAGAGAGAGGGAGACACATAATCTGAAGCAGGGTCCCGGCTCTGAGCTGTCAGTACAGAACCCGACGTGGGGTTCAAACCCACAAACTGTGAGATCATGACCTGACAAAGTCAGAACTTAACCAACTGAGCCACGCAGATGCCTCAGGAGTACTTAATCTTTTATCTCAAATCTCTTATTTGGATTTTAGCCAATACAGTGCCTATGCCTATACCATACTGTCTAAATTACAGCAACAGTCCCACGGAAGTCTGAGGCAGCACACAGTCAAACATATACTTCTGCAGCAAAATGAATAGCCATTTACATTAAGTGGAATAATTACTACAAATAGCCTCACTTCAGGTCAGGATAGGTTTGACCACCAAATGAATTTGAATGAAGATTTTGAAAAGTACGTATTTTAAAAAGTCTTCGGATAGTAATGATTTTTGGTTTTTGAGGTTACAGATAAAGAACTGTAAAAACTTTATTTTTTAGATTTCAATTTCTGTATCACTCTCATTAGAAAGCTTCCTCTAAGACACCAAAACTGGGGTTAGGTATGTTCTATATGTGGACTTGTAATGCCCTATACTTGTTCCTACCTTTGTGGCTGCCTGTTCATGTCCCCCTAAACTGTATGATACCTCAAGTCAGGGGCCACATCTTTTTTCACTATTACATGCTCAATAACTAGCAAATATCTGCCACATAGTATCCGTTTAATCAACTTAGTGAATAAATAAGCAATTGTAAGTATTAAGACTTTAATCTAGTAAAATTTTATATTATTGCTCTACTTGCTTTTTATGTAAAGTATGATTAACATCAATAAAGATGAATTTCCACGTAATATGTTATGATAAAAATCAGGAAATCCAACCAAAAAGACTATCCAATAGCATATGCATCATGATAGTATAAAAACAGTTCTTTGTTGCTGTAAAATAAAACTTTTTCTTAAGTTTGTTAGCTAGGACATTAAACAAAGTAAACTACAATATGAAATAAATTATTTAACATGCAGTAGTTTATTTACATTTTTAAAATAGGACTTCTTGCATTACACAAAGGTAAATACATGACGGTTGACTTTAGGTTTAATCTATCTGTGGTCCCTTCCTGTGTCAAGAATTTTAGATGTAGAATCTGAAGAGGAAACTTGGTTTCTTGTAATTAATATGTTCTAATAAAGTTGACAAATCATTGATAAAAAAATTAAAGACATTAGGCAAGATGAAAACGGAAAACGAAGGAAGTATTTAAGCAAATAGAGTTACACAAGAATCTTATGATTTTGAGTATTCTGACAGTCTCAAAGCACATGTAATCATTTTTGGGCATACTTTTTTTTTAAACATTTTTTTAAAGTTTATTTTTTTTTTTTTGAAAGAGAGAGAAGAAAGATCACCAGCAAGGGAGGGGCAGAGACAGATGGGGAGAGAGAACCCTAAGTAGGCTCCAAGCTGTCAGTACAGAGCCAGACAAGGGGCTTAAACCCCAAACTGTGAGATTATGACCTGAGCTGAAATCAAGAGTTGGTCATTATACCACTGAACCACTCAGGCGCCCTGGGCACATTTCTCTTTTAAATGAAATAAACATTTTCCACAATTTTCTTTAAAGCCAATGGGTCACTTGAGAATGAAGGATATAGGTTTTCCTCCAGAATCTGAACTAGAACAGCACATTACATATGTAATATCAAAAACAAGAGGAATACATATGGACTTTCTCTGAAATGTGACCAAAATGAGAGTGAGCTAGCTGACAAAACTTCATTTAATTAATAGCTATATCTAGAATACCCTAATCCACATAGCCAGCCGGCCACTATTCACATAACATATACGACAAGAGGGTGACATCAGAGAAGTCCAGCAAAGCCTGTGTGTGCTGTTTCCTATCTCAAATGCAGGAGTTTAATTCTAAGGGGGATGGGGAGGTGTGGGAGGAAGCTCTGTTGCTTCTAATATTAAGTTAAAATTTTTCTATGGGGAAATCGAAAAAAAAAATCGTATTTTTCAAGTACAAAATAATTTTGAACCATAGGCTTACCAGATCAGAAAGATCATCTAGATGGAAGTTTACAAAAAAGAATTTTAGTTTTCATTTGTAGATAGATCACCTTTTCTGACATGCCAGTATCTTTTAGCCAGTTTCTAAATTAATGATATTCAAAAGTGGCCTTCATTATTAACAGAAGGAATGATATAATATCTGAGATTTACTTTAAATTATCTGGTAAAAATAAAAAATAGAAAAGTGGAAGGACCGATGAAAATAATTTGGCAAAATACTGACAATTACTGAGGTTGAGAGGTGGGTACATAAAGATGTATCATATTATTCCTACTACCTGTGTATATGTTTAAAGTAATTTTTAAATTTTGAGGTTTTAAAAAATTGGGTATATTTAATATAGTATACAATATTAACAAATGCAGATATATGGGCATTACTGACTAAACCACTCATTAGTTGCTGGATTAACAGAAAAACAAAAAATGGAGTTGCTCCTGGTGGAAATTTGAACCTCTATCCCACCTACTCAGTTCCATATAGAAGGAAAGTCAACAGGAACTGGTCAGTTTCAAAGAAGTTAACTGGGTCATATTCCTGTGGGGTGGAATATTAATAGGTAGGCTATAAGTAGGATTGTACTAGAGCAAATATCCTACCCTAAAAAAGTGAGGCCATCTCTGACTGGTACTTAGATTATAAAATGTTGTATTGATTACATGTGGGAGGAGATGTTTCTAACTTCCATGATATATGGGTTGTGGTATTCTTATATGTACTATTCATCCTTTGGGGCTAAAAAGATAATCCCAGTTTGGAGTTACTGAAGAAGCTATACCAGTTTAAATGGAAGAAACTGCAAGCTATAGCTCCGTAAAAGATAGCCAGTCTTGGGGCGCCTGGGTGGCTCAGTTGGTTGAGCATCTGACTTCCGCTCAGATCATGATCTCATGGTTCATGGGTTCAAACCCTGCGTCAGGCTCTGTGCTGACAGCTAGCTCAGAGTCTGGAGCCTGTCTTCAGATTCTGTGTCTTCCTCTCTCTCTGACCCTCCCCTACTCACTCTTTCTGTCTCTCAAAAATAAATAAAAGACATAGACCAAAAAAAAAAAAAAAAAAGATAGCCAGTCTTTACCCAGCCATTGCAGTGAGATCATTTGGCTGAGATGACATAGAAGAAAATATTTATAGGAAATAAAAGGCATTTATATATTTTTTTTTCCTCTGAAAGAAAAAGCAGAGATACTTTATCAGATTACAATTTTGTGAGATCAAGATTTCAGAGGAGGATTCAAATTTAATAAGATCAGAAACTCTGATTTTATACTATTTACCTTGTATTGTTTGAGCTATTATGTCATCTCTATTTGTGGTATAATCCTGTCAGGTGAATTTGGTTATACAACCAATCTTCTTCAATATAATCCAATAAAAGAAACAAAGCAAAGGAGATACATAGTATTGCCTTGGAATTAACATAATTAATATCCCATCCAATCCATTTAAATGGCTTCTGGAGGTAATAACATATAAATGGCAATAAAATAGGCACCAAGATGGCCAAACTGCCCATCTCATTGGTCACAGGCAGAAACAGTGAGAAAGACTGAATAGGTGGCCTCAAGGAAACACACTACGATACTCCCTTCATCTCTAAAGAGGACATGACACTCAAGTGAATCACAGGTGTATCACTAAATTTACTAGGTTAGTGGCAAAAAAAAAAAAAAATAGACGTCTCTTGATCAGTAGTGGGTACTTCATGGTTTGTTTTGGTTGATTTGGGCAGTTTCTTTTCTGTTTTTTATTTCTGAGTAAAAAGAGCAAAGAAGCTCTTCCTCTCATTTATGTCATCAAGAACAGAACCTATTCCAAATTCACCATTGTCTCTCTTGCCCTCACCTGATCCTTCTTTTTTCTGCTTGGAGTGGCTTTTTGTTGCATAACTCCATTTTTTTTTTTTAATTAACTAAGTTCTGCAGACACATCCTCCAGGAACTCACTCTTCTTCCCTGATGCTGCCCTCCTTTATAGTCCCGTAAAGAACCATTTTTGTTGCATTTCTATCTTTAATTATATGACACCCTTAATAGTTTGTTAATTTCAGAAGGACAGGGTACTTAAAACCATCAAATATAAGTCTACACTCATTTTTAAATGATGTACCATTTTATATAGCACTAAGAAAGAAAGAAACACAATCAATTATAATTGCGAGACATAAAAAAATTAAGATTGTGTTTGCTGTACAATTGGATTTAATGAAATGTTTAGAAGTGCAGTAGGCATGACTTTGAGTAGATAATGAAAGAAAATGCAAAATGCTTATTGATTTATGATATGGTTTCATCTTAGCTTGGGCAAAGCATGCAGTATTTAATATATAGTAGCAGAATATTTACTATTGAAGCTT
>NC_043703.1:107234639-107269856 GCF_006229205.1 Suricata suricatta | reverse complement strand
TTCCTTATTATTTACTTTTTTTTTTTTCCTCTTCTTTTTTTGGTGGTGGGGGTGGTTATGTTTAAATGAAATTGCTTTTACAGCACCAAAGACATAATCATCCATTTCCTTTATAAAAGGTACCTACTTTTTTGCATGGACCTCAAGTATACTGTAGTATAGAGGGGGAATTTAAGGAAAGGTATTAAGCAGGCTATGTTTTAGCTTATGGGCAAGTAATAAATTGTATCATTTATCTTGAATGTATCATAGGTAAGCTGCTATATAATGATTGCCACTTCAGATAGCTGTGAAATTAGGTGATTAACTAGTTGTTACTTAACCTTCTAATTTCTGTATAAGTCTAATTACATGAAATAGAAGTTAGGGTTTTGATTTTTTACTTTGCTTTTCTGTTTGGAGTGTCATTGTAACTACTGTATTGTAAATGACGGAAAATAACTGCATATGTTAAAAAAATAAACTGTGTTATATTAAAATAAATAAATAAATAAATAAGCAAAAAAAACTTAAGATGATCAGATTTCAGAGAAGTTAAATGTGGGGGAATAATATGCATCTCAGAATCAAGAAATTCTACGCCTAAAAAATTTTTTAATGTTTATTTATTTTTGAGAGAGCACGCGCACACAAGCGGAGGAGGGGCAGAGAATTCAAAGCCGAGTTCTGCACCCAATGCAGAGGAGCCAAAGTCAGACCCTTGACTGACTGAGTCACTCAGGCACCCCTGAGATTCTACATGTCTTAGCTGACTTTGTAGCTTCAATATTAACAAAATTCTGGGCATACTGAAAATGCACATTAAATGTCTGCAAAATGATTGAATGAATAAATGAATTTAACCTAGCTTGGTGTTTCTCATCAATATGCATCTTTGGATTCATTCAAAAACCAAAAGGTTCTAAAAAATAAAAATTTTTAACTTTCAAAACTCAAACTGGGACACCTGGGTGGCCCAGTTGGTTGAGTGTCCGACTTCAGCTCAGGTCATGATCTCATGGTTCGTGGGTTCGAGCCCCGCGTCAGGCTCTGTGCTGACCACTAGCTCAGAGCCTGGAGCCTGTCTTCGGATCCTGTGATTCCTTCTCTCTCTGACTCTCCCCTGCTCACGCTGTTTCTCTCTCTCTCTCAAAAATAAAGACATTAAAAAAGTTTAAAAAAAAAACCTAAGACTTATGGGTATAATTTACAAATATACTGGTTCTGATTTTAGTTGGATACCTTAAAATACCAGGAAGGAAAAAAAATTGTTTTCTAAATATAACTGTTATGACTTCACATTAAAATAAAACTCACAATGTCAAGTGCCTGTGTGAACAAACATTACATTATAGTAGATGAAAAAAGAAATATGTAGCTTTGTGATATCCATTCTTGATGATCTGCACTAATAATAATACGGAAATGGAGTGTAAATAATCTAAAATAAAGAATAATTTAAAACTCATTTATATTTTTGAAGTATTTTCATATATTCATATTGTAATTAGATAAACAAACAAAGACTGGCCCAGGGATGGATATTAATAAATTGCCAACACTTGTTTAATTTCAGAAGACAAACTGGTTCTTAATCTTGAATTACATTTTAAAAGGGGAAGATGTCCTAAATCAAAAGCTGAAAGCTTTCAAAGGATAAAAATAGGTTTAAGTTTAATCCAAGTGAGATATTTGCAAGTTGCCTTGTCATTTCTTGAGATAATAATGAAGTCCAGAACTACTGAGAGGCATAAGTGGTATAAACGAGCAGAAAAACTAAAATCCTGTGACTGTAAGTTTGGAAATCTAGCTTCCTTTCCTTTACATTTTTTCATGTCCTCTAGAAATAACATTATAAAAATGAACTAGATACTTTCTATACATTATTTCTAATTTTCAGTAACCTATAGAGTACATATTAATGTCATCACTTTATACCTAAGTACATTGAGACTGTAAAAGATTGAATAACTCGTACAAGGTCACAAAGCTAACAGCAGTAAAATCACCTCCACAGTTTTGACCTTGTATAAATAGCTTTCTGATTCAAAGAAGAAAACTCATAAAAACACTGGGAAATCTTTTCTGTAACCAGAAACAAAAGAACCAGAAAAAAGAAGAAATTCTAGAATTCTATTTTGTAACATCTAGCAGTAGTCAGTAACTTTTAGGTGGAATATGTACAATAATTTTTTTAATGTTTTATTTATTTTTGATACAGAGAGAGACAGAGCATGAGAGGGGGAGGGGCAGAGAGAGAAGGAGACACAGAACTAGAAGCAGGCTCCAGGCTCTGAGCTAGCTGTCAGCACAGAGCCTGATGCGGGGCTTGAACCCATGAACGTGAGATCTGACCTAAGCCGAAGTCGGAGGCTTAACTGACTGAGCCACCCAGGCACCCCAGAATATGTACAATAATTAAAAGCTAATTTTACTAATATAATACATATGTACCTCACAGGTTTATCACTATTGAAGGTTGATTAAAACTTTCTATGACTCTACAATTTCAGTATTTCTTTCCACCTTTATCACTAAGAAAGGTAGTTATTGCATAGGAGTTGAGGGCACAGGTCATGGAGAAGGACAAGACCAGATAAAATTCTAACTTCGTAGTAATGTAACTTGAGCAAGTTACTTAGCCTTCCTAAGTCTCATTTGCTTTATTCATAAAAATAAGGTTATTAATACCTGACTCACATTTACTGTAATGAATAAATCAGATAATGTGTACAAAGCATTCTACACAGTATCTAGTATACAGTTAAGTGCCTAATGTTATGGTAATATATTTTGGAGAATTCTCTGTTTTATTGAGATATGTTAAACAAAAACTAAACTTTTTTTTTTTTTTTGGCTATGGGGTTATAACACAGTGGAAGGTGATCCATTAATATTCCATTCAGAGAGCATGCCTTTCAGTGTCAGAATGTTTTACTAACAGACTTTCACACAAAACTCAGATTTTACAAGATAAAAAGACAGACTTCAGTCCTTTGAAATTGTAATAGGAAAGCACATTTAAAATGTAGGGCAGAATACAACATTGTAATGTGTTATTGCTACAGGAATAGAAATGTTTCTCTAGACAAGAGTTAATTTCATCATTTACCACTGAGGGGAGCTATAACCTAGGAAAAGGTTTATACAGAGACGCAAGGCTATTTTTAAATTTTCTCACACCTCGCAGTATTCATTTAACAAACTCTGTTTATGCCTTCTATAAAAACAGGCTTATGCACCTTTCAGTGGGTTAGTTTATAGTAAGTTCTTCAGAAATTTGGAGTGGTATAGCTCTTTCTTAAGAGTAATTACGTAATTAACACTTTCCTAAACAAATATTGTTTTTACTATCAATTACAACTCAAATTTAATTGGCTAACTCCTTAACACATCAAGCTAATAAAGCGGCATCAGATCAATATTGAGTCATGAGTACTGAACACTTAAAGACCACCCATGAGGCAGAAGCTCTCATATGACAGTGAAAGCTAGCTATGTAAGCTTTAACTAATTTCAAGAAGTCTCAGTTTGTTTGATTTAAAAACTTCAATGACTACTCCAAGCACAATGTTCAAATCTAACCTACAGAAAGGACAGAATTGTTAACATGTATGAACCTTTAACACATTTACACTGGCTAGAACTCCCACTACCAGTTTGAACCTGATCTTCCCAAGCTTCCCAGGTCCCCTGGACTAAAAATGGTCCAGCTACTGCTGGAAAAAGTATTGTATTCCTTTCATCACTGAGATATACAACAAAGTTAGGTGAAATACTGACTCTGAAAGGAAGAAGATGCAGCAAGCAAAGCATGCTATAAATCTGTTATAAATATATTTTAGAATTTTAATGGTGATTATGATGATGACAATGGTTAAAAGCTAATATTCACTGAAATCATTTAATCTTCACAACAATCCTATAAATTTATAGCTGAAAAGTTGGGAAACTTCCCATAATCACACAGCTTATAAGTAGAAGATCCAAGTGAGGGCTTAAAATTACATCTGACTCTAGAACCCTCAAATTCTCATTTGAAAATATTTACTGAACACATATTATATACCTGCTAGTCATGTGGGATTCCATAGTCTGTATATTAATTGAAGATGATTATTAAAGCACGAGTCTAAAATCCCTCAATGCAAAGAGCTAAAGCATGTACTTTATTTTTAAAGATGCCAAAAGGCATTCATGATTTTGTTCAACAAATGTTTAAATAAGCATTTGCTATGTGAGAAGCACCATGCTAGATGCTAAACAGATAAAAAGATGAGTAAGACCCCGTTTTTTCCTTAAGCCCCAAACCTAATATAAAGTATACTCATAATTTGTTAGAGTATTTTTACTTTTATAATTGTAACAAAAGTCCTTCGTAAAAGTAATTCTGCTACTGGCAATCATTAAAGAAATTCTAAAAGCTACAAATCACTATTTAATTTTCATAAAAGTAACATTTCTTCTACCACCAAAATGCTAGTGTACTTTAACAAGGTATATAGTGAACAACAGGAAAGGTGATAAAATTTGCCATTAGCTTACATTTTCTATGACAAATGTCCATTCTTTATCTTCAAATTCCTCTGCATGAGGATCCTATAACAAAAGCAAAATATAAAGTTGAAGTATTTCTTTAAACCATTCAATCCAATCAAAAACATACAAAATAGCCTAGCTTTTTACCTTTTACCAACTTTTAAAAAGGGAGAAGCAGAATAGTCTACTCTTAGAAACTTCCATAATTTTACATCTAAATCATTATTTTATATTGAAAAATTCTCTATTTGATTTATGTTGATGCATGTAATTATCTTCCATCATTGCACCAATGAAAAAAGAAACCTGATCAGAGAGACTGATAATTTAATGAACTATTAAGAAGCACTTTATTCAGATATAAAATGCTTGGGGTACCTAGGTGCTTCCATCAGTTAAGCTCTGGACTCTTGATTTCCGCTCAGGTCATGATCTCAAGGGTTAGAGCCTCCTGCTGATGGGGCGGAGCCTATTTGGGATTCTATCTTCCTCTCTCTCCTCCTCCCTGCTCACCAGCATTATCTCCCTCCCAAAATAAATAAATAAACTTAAAAAAAAGATATAAAATGCTCAAATAAAAGCCTCACCTTGTTTTTATACTTATATATTTTAAACTAAAAGTACCATTTGAAACAAGGCTTTTTTCTGAAGAGGTTATGTAAACACCCAGAATTTCAAAGCACAACAAGAAACTTCATAATCTACACAAAATGGCAAACTGGCATGTCTATTGATAGCTTCACCCCTCCTTCCCTCCCATTAACCTTCAAAATGCCTCAGAAACCTGAGAAAGAAAGGGTAATGTAGCCTCTAACCAAATGCAACTTAAAAAAAAAAATAAGGTACAGTTTTACAAGTATTTATTTGGCAAATACTTACTGGGCACTTATTATATAAGGAATTGTAGATGTATAATATGGACTCAAACACTGCTGTGTTTGCCTCTGAAGACAAACACAACTAATCTAAATAAATATGGTGAAAGAAATACTTGGTTTCACTACAGGTTAGAAAACAACACTTACAGGAATGAATAGGAGGAAAGCTTTAGGAGAAAGAAAGCATCTATGCTAGGTGGGCTAGTACAGATTTCCACAAATACATGAATAAGTAAAGGCAAAAGCAACAGAGTATAAGACATAAAAGGAAAGTAGTGGGGTTGCATCATATGTGCATTTACTTATTCAGATTCAACTCCACATATTAGAGAAGGCAGAGGGACGGAAGTATTGAGGATGAGAGAATATTTAAATACAGCATAGCACGCTTTGGGTTCAACATTCCACTCTAAGAGTGAGGGCGTACACACAGATGGAAAATGGGCTCTGCGATTCCTTTAATGGAGTTCAGGTCCCACATGCTTCTCATAGGGAAGCATCTTATTCCTGATAGATTCCACCTTAGTCTATTAATAATCTTTTGCTTCTACTGCCACAGCTGAGTTTTGGTTGTTATCATTTTGTGCCTAAGCTATTTTAAAGATAAAAGTGACTACAACATTCAGTCTCTCTGCCCTCCAATCAATCTTATACACAGATTATTCTCCCAAACCACGGTTCTGATTATGTTGGTACCAACTCAGACTTCTTTAATGACACACACCACGTACGAGATAAATTCCAAACTCCTCAGTTAGTTCTTTATTTTTGTTTACTTATTTTTTACTTGAAAGCCTGGTGGCTGGCTAATTCTGAGCTGTATTGAGGCAATTAGTTCTATGAGTAAATTCACACAAATGGAATAAAAAATTTGTCAAAAAGGAGTTTGGTAGTTCTGGGCAGTGGGAGGTAGGAAAAGCTAGACAAGAAAGACAGGTAGAAAATTCAACTTGATATTTGTTTCTTCAGCTTGGTCCTGTCCACAAACTAGGTTTGTGGAGACAGAATACTATAAATAAAGGTTGAAGAACTTTTCTGTGAGTGATTTACGTCATAAACAATGCTATTTTAGAGACTAAGTAATAATGTATATCATAATGCTGAGGAAAGGGACATCTTACCACCCTTGCTGCCTGCTCTTCCCCCCATTTTGTTAAGGAACACATGAGAGTTCCAGCACAGTAATATAATTAATAACAATAAATATTTACTAAGCACACAGTCTGCCCCAGGAACAGAAAACTGAAACCTCAAAGATGTCCCATCTCAGTGAACAACTAGTAAGTGTTTAAATCTTAAAGCTATGTTATGATCCAGGTCTGTCTGACTTTTAATTATGTTGTTGGTTCAGTTTTACTACTTTGTCCCCAGGACCTAGAAAAGTACCAGGCACACAGCAGGCTCTCAAGAATATTTGAGGAATGAATTAATGACTATATCTTATAATTTGACAAATATTGAACACTGCCTTATATATGACATTTATTAATTCTCAAAGGAGATGAAACATTTTTTAATGTTTATTTTTGAGAAAGAGAGAGAAAGAGAAAGAGAGAAGGAGAGAAAGCATGGAGGAGGGGCAGAGAGAGACAGGGACAGAGCATCTAAAGCAGGCTCTGTGCTGACAGCAGAGCCTGATGCAGGGCTCCAACTCATGAGCTGTAAGATCATGAGCTGAGCTGAAGTCAGACACTTAAACCAACTGAGTCCCCCAGGTGCCCCAAATGAAACATGTTTTAGAAACACAGGCAACATATTACTCCTAAATGAATAGTTTCAGTGGGACCAAGGGACACATCTGATAGGTCAAAGTCAGTATAAAGACATAAAAGAGCAAAAGTGATGTTCATTTTCAAGCTATTTTAAAATGGCATATATATACAATTAACTATATTATTGATCAGACAAAACATTTGTAATGAAAATTGCTTCTAGCGTGAATCAATTAAGTCTTCTCTGTATCTACTTTCTACCCTCTAGAGTCTCCCTTACCGCTGCAATAAAGAGAAAAATTGAAAATAGCTCAAAGAACCATTTTTCTTTTCAAAACCCTAGAAGGTTTTTTTTTCATTTACTAGAAACAAGTATTTTCAATCTAGTTCAAATTTCAAAAACAAACATGCAGGCTAAAAACATTAGTATTTGTTCAAGTCACAGAAAAATGAAATACACAACTTTTTGTAAAAGCATTTTGTCTATGAGCACACTTAGGACAAAAAGGGTTCAGAGCAGTCCTTTCCTACTTGCAAATTTCAAGATTAAATGAATTGTGAGACTTCAATAAAAGTAAAAGAGAGGAAATATGAAAAAGCTTTCCACTTGAATATTTTAAATGCTCTTCAGAAACAAAATCCAAAAATTACACTGAAGGAATAAAAGCTGTTTTATCTTTTTGCCCTTCTGTTAGAATTCTGGAGAGTAAAGGAGTTGGGGAGATAAAAGCCTCCACGGAAAATATTGTTTTAATATTTAAAATGGTAGCAAGGTTGCCTCAATAACACAATTAAACCAGAAATGTTTACTACAACAAACTGGGAAGAAAGGGGTATTGGGTTTTTTTCCTATAGACTAAAACACGACGTCATAAAAGTTCAGTGATAAGGATATGCTGAACCTTCTCATCAGTACTTGAAAACAACACTTATCTCTTAATCCTCCAAGTACCACATTTCAACAGCCACTTTCAATTCAGAATCACTCAGCTAGTACATACCCTTTTCCCAAACATATGGCTGTCAACTGTTTATCAGCCCTATTCTAGCCCCTAACTCTCTATCATCATTTTTTTCAAGTTGTAAAACTATAAACCATGTCTATTCATTTTCTTTCCCAATGTAAATAGAAAATCAAATCAAAATATTCAAGAAATTACTTAAAAGTCTTCCTCAAGCATGTCAGAGATTTTGCTGTTGTCGTCTATATTCATAGCAGTTTTTTAAGCACAGACTAGGACATAATATGTGGAGGAAAGAAGAGGGCTAAATCAGTGTGACTTAGCAAGTCACCTTCTTCTTTAGTCTCATTTTCCTAATCAGTACAACAGGAATAATTATGCAACCTTGGAGTTGCTGTATGAGAATTAAAGAAAATGTTCCAAAGGTCTTGCTGCAACGTACCAAGCTTACTGTATCATTCTAGTAAGAGATATATGGATAAAGGGAGTTTAATAACAGGCTTTTAGTACAGCTGACTAAAGGGCTATCAGAGAGTCCTGAGCCTCCTTAAAAAAAGGTAGAGTAGCTAGTATCTCACCCCTTACTTCTGTCCGGGCAAATTAAGTATGGTGTGTATATATGACAAGCATGGTTGAGCAATGTTATAATGTCAGTTGCAGTAATATCAAAACTATAAAACACATATAAAGTGTTAAGAATCTTTTATAAAACAGAATATCTATGAAAGAGCATTTAAAAGTAGTATTCCATTCAGGGGTTAGTATGTTAACATTCATCACACTCTTTTGTTTTACTGATCTCTGTAGTAGTTCCTGAATACATGTATTAATAAAATAGATCACAAAATAAAAAAGGACTTTTTTACACAATGATTTCACACTAAGCCATAAAATGTTGCTCTGCTTAAATTTCATGTCCTAAAATATTTAGTGAATTTTCACAAACTTTACATTACTAAATTACGCTCAATGAGATGTCTTTCTTCCTTCTATGTTGAAGTAACTTCAACACAACTAGAATGATTCAAAGAAGAAATAAAGCATTGTTTTCTAACTTTACCACGTTCAAAAAGGCTAAAAATGAGACTTTTCCCAACCATTTTTGGGAAGCAGGTAAGAGTTACTTAGGAAAGTAAATATTCTAGTGCCTAATGGGGTCTCAGTGAGGACTACTTTATAATATTTCAGAAAATATGGAAGACTTTCAAGAAAAAAACATGTATGTATAACAGGCAGATAAGAATACACACAGCTATGTTTTTGGATCTCCCCTTTGAATTTTTTTTTTAACTTTTTTTTGTTTATTTATTATTGAGACAGAGAGAAACAGAACATGAGTAGAGGAGGGGCAGAGAGAGAAGAAGACACAGAATCTGAAGCAGGCTCCAGGCTCCAAGCTCTCAGCACAGAGCCCGACGTGGGGCTTGAACCCACGAACCATGAGATCATGACCTGAGCCAAAGTCAGATGCTCAACCAACTGAGCCACCCAGGCGCCCCCCCTTTGAATTTTTAACCAGGGATGCCTGGGTGGCTCAGTTGGTTAAGTGTCCGTCCGGCTTCAGCTCAGGTCATGATCTTATGGTTCGTGGGTTTGAGCCCCGCATCAGCCTCTGTGCTGACAGCTAACTCAGAGCCTGGAGCCTGCTTCGGATTCTGTATCTCCCTCTCTCTCTGACCCTCCTCTGCTCGTGCTGTCTCCCTCTGTCTCTCAAAAATAAATAAAAAACATTAAAAAAATTTTTTATGAATTCTTAACCAGAATCTTGCTTTTAAGCTACAGTACTTGTAAAATATTAATGTCATTAAGATATTTATCAAATATCAATTTAAAACTTCTCTTCTTAGATTAACATTAATAAAATACTTATTGAATAGTAATTTTAAAACATATCTTCTGATTAGTCAAATAGGGCTAACAAAATGAGGCTCAGGACTAAGAATTCCACAAACCTCACTTTCTACAAAAAAAACACTTTAAAGTTTCCTGTGGGTGGGGCACTGGAGGCTTAGTGGGTTAGGCATCCCACTTCGGTTCAGGTCATGATTTCATGGTTCAGTTCATTAGTTTGAGCCCCGCGAAGGCTCTATGCTGACAGCTCAGAGCCCGGAGCCTGCTTCAATTTTGTGTCTCCTTCTTTTTCTGCCCTTCCCCCACTTCTCTTTCTCTCTCTTTCTCTTTCTCTCTCACACACACACACACAAATAAACAAACATTAGGGGCCCCTGAGTGGCTCAGTCAGTTAAGTATCCAACTTTAGCCCAGGTCATAATCTCACAGTTTGTAGGTTCAAGTCCCACTTCAGGCTCTGTGCTGACAGCTAGCTCAGAGCCTTGAGCCGGTCTTCGGATTCTGTGTGTGTGTCTCTCTCTGACCCTCCCCTGTCTGTCTCTCTCTCAAAAATAAATAAAACATTAAAAAATAAAAATAAAAACAAAATTTAAAAAAATAAACATTAAAAAAAATTTTAAGTTCCCTGTGGATAGAATGTAGGAAGTAGTAAAGGAAGTATTCCAACTGATCTCAATTGTAACAAGTTCAAAAGGACTCCCAAATTATTCTGACGTCATAGACCCTGAAACACCCTGATGACCTTGCATTGTTATAAACTGCTATACCCATAAAAATAATGCATATTCACGAACCAAATATATAGTACAATGAATATAAAATATTCTGTTTTTCAGAACCATAATTATAGAATAATAACTTGTATAAAATTATAAAAATGGAACTTACCTTAAAAAGTGTCACAGTGATTTCAATGTTTTCAGGAACAGGCCACACTACAACACCACGGTATGGATTTTTTATTCCAGGTTGCCAGCTATGAGCCTACCAGAACAGTTAAAATAATGGCTTCAATAGGAAATACAGGAAATGCAATGTTAATAATTTACAAAAATGTACTGACCCTGTTTAACTAACTAGTAGATCTATAGTCTCCTTAAAACAAAAAAGATTAATCAAATAAGATTTTTCAAGCATTAAAGTTGGACCATGACAGTTCTATCACATGATACCTATAGATTACTATATGTAACCAAAATTTCCCTCTCTCCCTCCCCACCACCACATACAAGGATATGCAAAAATGAGGTGTCTCAGATTTTCAAAAGCTATTGTTTGTGACTGGATAAAAATTTTATTAGGAAAAATTTTTTTTAAATTATTTTGTGATCTAGAAACTTAAAGGCAAATTCATCCTCTAAAAGGAAAAACAAAGTGCATACTTTGGATTTAAGTTCATTTCCCATTAAACTGTAATGTTCATTTGGGACAAGTAAAGAAGAAAGCAATTTTTATAGAGTTAATATTTCTAACACCTATAATTTTAAAGATTCTTTTTCCTTGTCAATCTGATTTATCATGAGTCCCTAAGGACCTGCCAAAATTTGAAAGTCATCTCTATAGTTCTTTCTTTATAGTGACATTTCTAGCCAAAGCTGACCGAAGATTAGGTATGCCAAAACATCTTAGTTAAGTCTTTTCTATAAACTGCAGGACACTCCATGAAAGTGATAATAAAAGCTAATACTTATGGAGTACTTTCTATGTGTCAGTCCATATTTGAAATTAACTTATGTTTAACTCATTTAATTAGCATAAGAATCCACTAAGGTAGCTACTATTCATTCATTCATTCATTCACTGACTCACTCACAGACTCATTGACTTACTCATATAATTGATTCTATCTGCCAAGCACTGTCCAGGCACTGGATTAGTTAAAAAAAAAAAAATCTGCCTTAGTGAAGTTAATGATATAGTAGGAAGCAGCTGACAAACAAAATAATTAAGTAAAGTATACAGTATGTTAGACAGAGATAGTGCTATGGAGAAAAAAAAATGAAAGAAACAATTCGGGGGGGGCAAGAGAAAGTAACAAATGTCAACATGATAGAGAAGGCATCATTGAGGAGACACTTGAGAGAAGGCCTCACAGAGGTAAAGGAATCAGATACAGAGATACATGGGATGAGACTTCTAAGGAGATGGAACAGCAAATGGAAAGGTGCTAAGGCATTCAGATAACAAGGCTAATGTGGCTGGAGCAAAGTAGTCAAGGAGGAGAGTAGTAGGAGACAGGCTGGAGAAATAAGAAGGGCTCAATCATATAAGACTCTGGGAGGCCATTACAAAGACTTTGACTTATTTATAATTTGGGTGAAATGGAAAGCCACTGGAGAGTTTTAAGCAAAGGAATGATGCTCTAAATTATATTTTAAAGGACACACTTCACTAATACAGCAAGAATAGGTTCTAGACATAGAGATGAAACAGGAAGACCAAGTTGAAGCTATTGCAATTATCCTGGGGAGAGGTGATGGTAATTTGGCTTCAGGTGGTAGAAAAGTGGTAAAGTGCTCAGATTCTGTACATATTTTTTTCTTTATATTTTCAAGACAGAAACAACAAGATCTGCAGACTACATGAGAGAAAGAAAGTAACCAAGGCTAATTCCAAGGATTTTTGCCTTTGAGCAATTGGAAGAAAAGAATTGCTATTAACAGACAGAAAGCAAGACTTCAAGAAGAGCAGGTTTGGAAAGTAAGATTAGAAGCTATTTTATACACAGCAAATCTAAGGTGCATATTATACATTCAAGTGTAGATCTTCAAATAGGCAGCTGGATATATTTGCCAAGACTAATAAATCTGGGAATCATCACCATACATATATGATACTTAAAGCTTAGAGTGGATGTGATCCTAAGGGGAGGAGTACAGATAGAGAATACAAATGTTCAAGAACTGAACCTTGGAGCGTAACATTAACAGATCCAGGAAATGAGGAGGAGTCAGCAAAAGAGGGTTGGTACAACAGAAGGAAAACCAGAGGTGTATGGTAGCCTGAAAGCCTAGTGAAGAAAATGTTTCATGAGTGGGAGACAATCACCTGTGCCAAATCTTGGTGATAGGTTAGACAAGTCCTGAAAAATAACCATTGGATTTAAGAAAGCAGAAGCCAATTCTGACTTCACAAGAGCCGTTTGAGTGGAATGATGAGAGCAAATGCCTGACTGGATTGGAATGGGTTCAACAAAGAATAAGAAAAAAGAAAGTAAAGATATCAAATACACTCAATTCGTCTGAGACGTCTTGCTAAAAAAGAGAAAAAGAAAACTAGTCTGGCTCTAGTGGTAAAATAATGGCAGAGAGAATTTTTTTAATAAGAGAAAAATATTTTAATGCCTTTTAATAAGAGAAAAATATTTTAATGCTAAATATTTTAATACCCAGTTAAGAGGGAAAATTTAATGATGCAAAGGAGAAAGAATTACTAGAGTAATGTCCTTAACAGCAGAAAAGGAGACAGATTGGCCTTTGCCAGAAGCACTGATAATTCTTCCATGATAACAAGAAAGAAGCTGGAGTGTATGACTGCAGATGTGTGCCAGGGAACAAATTTAACAGATGAGGAAAATGAGGCACAAACTTGTCCAAGATCACACTGCAAGTTAAGTGGCAGAAGTTGGATTTGAACCCACAAAATCCAAGTGCGAAAGGATCAAGATCATGGAAACCTATGTCCATTCAAATCTTATCATACTTTGTTAGTTAAAATACCAGCGATAGATAGGATTAGCAGCATCTCCCCACTTCAACTCATAAATTGTCAATAATTCTCCCTGTATTCTCTCTTAATTGCCGTCCAATCCCAAAACTTCAGGGAAGGAAAGGGAAGTAGGCACTGACCACAACAGACTTAGCACACCATATACAAAGGTAAAAAGCTGAGTTCTACTGATTAAAAAATATCTCTAGAGATTCTTCTATTCCTCTGCCTATTTATGGAAATATGTCTATTGACAATTCTAGAACAAAAACTTCACAAAGTCAACAATCTCCATTTTGAAAAGTAAATTTCTACGTATCTTAGATAACCCTTAATCAAAACTTCACTCTACATACCCTACATACTCAGTCTTGAAGATTTATGACAATTTTAATTCTTATATACCGTGAGAGAAGATCAGGCTATTCCTCTGGTCTTTTCAAACTCCCCATCATTGTCATGATGGTGGTTTCATGAGGCTGTATTTTCATAGCCTCCCCACAGAATAAAAACATAAAAAGAGTATAAAAACTGAACTTTTCTTATTAGCCACAGCAGCAAAAATACAGTATTTGTAAAATTCTTTCTTTTTAATTGTTTTGATGTTTGTTTATTTTTGAGAGAAACAGAGACAGAGTGATCAGGGGAGGGACAGAGAGAGAGGGAGACACAGAATCCAAAGCAGGCTCCCGCTCTGAGCTGTCAGCAAAGAACCTGATGCAGGGGTCGAACTCACAGAGTGTGAGATCATGACCTGAGCTGAAGTCAGAAGCTTTAACCAACTCAGCCACCCAGGCACCCCTACTATTTGTAAAATTCTTAATGAAAAAATGACCATCAAAGAAGTTTAGACCTGAAGATATCCTTAACAGATCTAATTCAGATAAGAAAACTAAAGTAATCAAAGAGTAAATAGCTTGCCTGAACCCATACTAGTAATCAGTAGGAGAACCACCTACATGATTTCCAAGTTCAGATTTCTTCATCCAACCAACATCATACCCAGCTCCATCTCTGATGCACACAGTAGTCAAGAAAATAGTCTTCTATCCCTAAATTCTTAACATTTATGTGGATAATACAGATATCAAAAGTGAGAAAAGCAGGAAATACAGAAACCACTGGGCAGAGTTAGTTGATGGTAATATCAGATCATTTCTTCAGATACCCTAATGCTGGTCCTCTAAACGACTTTTATCAATCCTCAGTCTTCAATCACAGAAATTAGATTGCTGAAAAAATCAAAGTAAAATCTGCCTAACAAACTAAAAAAAGATATAACGGTGCTAGTTCCCAAGTTGCTAATATGCTGCCATTTTTTTAATTAAAAAAAAGATATAATGGTGCTAGTTCCCAAGTTGCTAATATGCTGCCATTTTCTTACCATTCTACCCAGCCTCTCTGTCTCCAGTGAAAAAAAGGTCCAATTAAGTTAGAGCTCTAGCCTTCTGATATTCTTTCAGAGTCTATACAACCTGGCTAAGTTAGGACACTGTAACAACATCAATTTGTCTGGCTGAGTAGCTGGCACTGCCTGCTTTATAATGTTAGCTAAATGTTATATATTAGAAAGGAAACAAGATCAAGGAAATTTCACTGAAGAGGAAACCAGGGATGTAGACAGTAGCAAACATGAAAAAAAGGATTCCTATTTTCAAAGAGCTTACTAAAGCTTCCACTTCAAAAAGAATTCAGGAATCTGAAGCCAGAAAAAGAATGAAAAGTCCAATATGGGCAAAAATAGCTTTTGTAAAAGAAAATTGTACAAGTCCATAGAGACATTAATTTAGGTTTTTAAGAACCTGATTTAGAAGCATCTCATATTTGAAAACATCAGCACTAGAAGAACCCTGATCTGTTTTCATTGAATGTAACAGAAAAGGCTTCCTTAGAAAAAATTAGGCACTGAGGCACCTGGGTGGCTCACTAAGTTAAGCGGCCAACTTTGGCTCAGGTCATAATATTGCAGTTCAGGAGTTCGAGCCCCACATCAGGCTCTGTGCTGACAGCTCAGAGCCTGGGGCCTACTTCAGAGTCTGTGTCTCCCTCTCTCTGCCCCTCCCCCCACCAAAAAATAAGTAAATGTTGAAAAAAGAAAAAATGAGGCACAGAAATGCAAGTACAGCTATTCAGCTCCTTTGCATAGTTAGGAAAGGCAGGTTATTTCTTGATTTGCCAGCATCCTAGTACAGATAATGGTACCAAAGGACTAGGCAACATTATCCAGTTTCCCTTACACAATTTTTCTCATTTTTTAATCAAACAACAGATCTTTTGACATGCCAAAGGAGACCTAGGAAAAAGGTAACATTTCTCAATTTGAGGTACTGACTCTATAAAATGCCTTATTTTCTAATTATTTCATGTCATACCTTCCCTAAAAGACTTGTACCTAATATAGTACTAAACAGAGAGTAAACATTCACTTGTTATTTCTGATTCCTACAAAATAAATATATTTCACTAAAAATACATAGCTGTCACCTGTTAAATAATTTCAATTTATAAAACTGCATATACCTATATGTTTAAGATGTCACATATAAAGTTACCTTAGAGTTGTCACCATAAGGCAAAGCTCTGCAATTGTACCCTGCCCCTCCTGTTTTCTCAGCAGAGTGGAAAAGACTGTAGCACATCCATAGAGCAGGGAAGTAAAGGTGGTGATGCTATCCAAAAGCTTGTGAGGACTTTAAAGCTCTGATTTCCCTTTGGAATTCTCCTGTCTGTGAGCTTAAACTTCTTTTGGAAAAACCATATTTAAGGCAACATACTACTCTGCCATAATTTGGGGGGGACTATCGTAGTTGCTCTGATTCCTACTGCCATATATTTTATTGAAAAATAATTTTGTTGAAGCATATACAATCAATTGCAGCCTAACAAAATCTTTGTTATAAATGCCATGACTTGAGGAGAAGAGGTAGGGAAGCTGCATATTGTGTTAATTATCCATGGCAACTATTTTCTCAATAAAAAATGAGTCAGCAATGAGTTCTAATTATATTATATATTTAACTATCGAGATAAACATGTGCCCTAAGAAAGTGAGCACTAAACTAAGAACTAAACTTTAAGTTAAATAAGGTAGGGGCACCTGGGTGGCTCAGTCAGATAAGCATCTGACTCTTGATTCTGGCTCAGGTCATGATCTCACAATTCATATCAAGCCCCATGCTGAGCTCCACACTGATGGCACAGAGCCTGCTTGGGATTCGCTCTCGTCTTCCCTCTTTGCCCCTCCCTCATTCATTCTCTCTCTCTCTCAAAATAAATCAATAAATAAATACATTAAAAAATAAGGTAGTGTGCCTAATTATTTTACTGTCAAGCTGACATTTATCTGGGTCTCAGTGATAAGTTTCAATCTATCAGTCAATACAAAACAAGGTAGGTATACTCAGAATCAGGAAAGAGAAATAATAAGCTATATGGATGACAAAAACCAAACTGACTACTGTGCAACTCAAACTCTTTCCAAAAACATAGTTAAAAGTAAAAGCTAGAATATTTTCTGGCCAATGGTTGCAGAGATCTTTTTTCTCCCTCAGTGACTTCAATAAGACTCAGCAGCAAATAATGTATACCTTAAAAGAAAAACGTCAGAAAACAGAAGTATCTTCTCAGAAGAAATAAAATGGTTCTAGTTTTTGGATTTTTAGTATAACTGATACCTAATTTAATAAAAAAAAATACCTGGGGATTTTTTTTTAAAGAATTCCAAAATGTCATGGATTTCAAGTTTCTTAAGATTAAAAAAAGTTACCTGCTTAACTTTTACAATAATATTGTAACCATTTCTTTCTTAAAGTCTGGAACTGATTTTTAAGTCCTTTTTTGCTATATAAAGAGTTTTAATACATTGTGGGTTCTTATAAGTTTTTCAAAAAAACTAAATCAATAATATTTTAAGAGGAAACACAATGATTCTGAAATATCCAGAAGGGATCTGAAATATTAAGAGTGTCATAATTTGACAACAGTACAAGAAATAATTCTTTCTAGAAAATATGCATTTTGGGAAAAATCAACCTACAGCCACATATATTTGGATTTTACTATCTGGATTCAATCAATATTTGATACAACATGAAAAACAATCTGGCCCTAAAAGTTTTTGACTGACTTTCAAAAATGCAATTAAATAAAGGTGTATTTTATTTCAAATATGAGTATGTATTCTGAACTGACCCATAAACTACAGTATTTCATTATGTTAAATAATTTTTTAGAAAATTAGTATCTAATTATTAAAAGGAGGAAATCATTTTCTATTGATAGCTAAAAACATGTTGAATCTAAAATGTTTATAGTTACAGTTATATTCATCTATCATACTTAGTGGATGACCTTATATTGTTCTTCTCCACAAAAGCGTAAGATCCACTTCGTAAAAGTAACAATATCTGGTAAAACAGAGAAGACCCTAAGTCTCTTTCTCATAAGTGAATGGATAAGAAGCTACAGGTCCAAAATATAATGCCCAAAAACTATAAATATATGCTTTGAAAAAGGTATCATTCATGATATGATATGAGCTTTGAAAAATCCAACTCCTTTTCTCCTGCAGCCAGCAATGGACTCAGAGAACTCATTATTCTTTAAGTGTGCCCTAACTTCATCCTCTTGGAATCTGAATAAATAATCTCAGGTACAATTTTCTAAGTGTTACCTAGTTAATCATTAATTCATAAATACACTAGTATAGAGAAGCTAGATAACTATGATGTTACTCAAGGCTACCAAATCCAAGATCAAAATTCAGCTGTCTGCCTCCCATTTTCAGAACTGCAGTTACACAATCACAATGCCTAATCAACCATTTTAGTGGTAGATCATCAGAAATAACCCAAAGTATATCAAGCAATATTTTAAAGTATTCTTTAATGGGACTACAGAAGTTTAATAACTTGACTTAAAGTTAAATTCAACATTTGGGTAAGAAAAAATTGAAAAAAGACAAACCTTAGAAGACTTCCTTCGGCTTCTTCTTGTCCAAACTACCACCAGTTTATCTGGTTGCCTGTCAAACAGGAAAAAGATTAAATATAATTTATGTTCTCTTACATCAAATTAATAAAGTTTAGTTCTACTGCCTTTTTTAAAAGGACAAAAATGTCATCTACTGTAGATTACAGACAGCAGTTGTTTTTATAATAAATCTCTCTAAATTATTCAAAAATAGCAAATGTTGCATATAAATGTAATCTAATTTAGATAACTAGTATTTTATCCACATGTTTTTCTAAAAATCCTTTAGCAAATTAATCCATTGGGACAAACCAAATAGAATACTTAGAACTGGCAACAAAAGAAAAAGCACACCTACATCTTCTCTAAAAAGTAATGCTATACACCTAATACATTATCTACTTTAATCTGGAAAAAACAGCATAAAAATGGCACTTACAAAATAATTTAAATCTATGGGTTATACTACTTTTGCATTTCATATCTTATGAACAATGCTTGTGGTTTTCAAAACATTTTTATAATCTCAAAAATCTTCATAAAAGCAATACAGTACTAAAAAACATGTAAGATACATACTATTATTCCTATTTGACAAGCTTAAAAACTGGTAAAATAACTAACCAAAGTTCTGGCACTGGAGCACCTGGGTGGCTCTGTCAGTTAAGTGTCCGACTTTTGATTTTGGCTCGGGTCATGATCTCACAATCGTGGGATCCATGCCCACATCGGGCTCTGCACGGATAGTGAGGAGCCTCCTTGGGATATTCTATGTCTCTCTCTCTCTCGGTCTCTACCCACCCTCCTCCTCCGCTCATTCTGTCTCTCAGTCAAAATAAATAAACATTTTTTTAAAAATCTCTGGCAGAACTAAATATGAAATACAGGTCTTTTAACTCTCAGACCTCTCTTCTTTATCTTCTGCTAATATAAAGTAAAACAAACAAGCAAAAAACCTTATGTTTTCAGCTAATACAACTACATTCTCTTTAATACTTACGGAAAATATCAAGATTATGATTATCAGTTATTTTTAAATCTTTATTTTTAAAAATCTTAGATAAAAGCTTTTTAATCAAGAAATGAATGGTGTACTCATCTTGGTGATCTTCACCTCTTTCCATGTGTCACTTATTTTACCCTAAAATCCCTCAGATGACCTGTCCTCCTGTTTCATTTAATTAAATACAAACACACACACACACAAAAAGCCACCAGCTATAAATTCCTTACCCAGTGATTCGCCTACAAACTTGTCCAAAGAGAGAGTTGCCCAATGAAAAAGTACTGAGGAACTAACCCAGAATATAGCACAGAAAAATAAAGTGATAAAAATATTTTAAAACAAGGTAAGAGACATAAAAGACAGATTGAGAAGTATATACACCTAATAAAAATTCTAGAAGTTCAGAAGAGCGGGAATGGCAAAGAAGATACTGAAGCGATAAGGCTAAGAATATTCCAAACTTGAAGAGAGAGTCCTTAGATAGAAAGTATATATTAATGAACAGGATAATTAAAAATAAATCCAATAACTAGATACTATGCAATCAAACTAAAAAAGAGCAAGAATAAAGAGAAAAACCATGAAAGAAAAGACAGGTTACCAACAAAGGAATGACTGGACTGATAGCAATTTCTCATTAGCCGAAACAAAACCCAAAAGATAATAAAGCTAATGATCTTAAAGTTGCCAAGGGAAAATAGCTATCACCCTTGAGTTTTATATTGCTGAACTATCATTTAAGAAATGCTTTTAGACACTGCCTGGCAAAGAGTCAATAAATATTATATATATATAATTATATATATATATAATTATATATATATGTAGTCAAATATTTGCTGAAAGAATGAAAAAAAAAGTTTTAGACATATGAAGGATAAGAGTTTACAATGCATGCATCCTAATTAAATAAGGGAAGGAGTATGATGCAAAAAGCAACATTAATATCGTAAAATGTTAATTCTTGTTCATTTTAGATGGCAGAACACCTCCCCCCAAAAAAAGCTAGACAAAAAACAGGAGGAAAGTTCTAGCAATGAAAATGACTAAGGAGTTATCTAAACAAATGTACAATGTTTCTGATGGTGATAACAACCAGGATAGTATAAATAGAAAAATGGTGGTTCTCCATCCAAGACTAAGTTTAGTTCTGAGGGTCAGGCATTAAAGACAACTGTAAACTAAAACCAGTAGCTTGCTTCGGTGAATCTTTCCACAGTGAAATGCTGGGAGCAACAGCCAAATTCAGAAGTGCTAAATAAGATGAAACAGAAGAAAGTTTCTATGAAATATCAAGAGTGTTAACTTAAGAATCCAAACCAATGCAGAAATAAAACCTTGTTCAACACACAGAGAAGCAGAATAGGACAAATGATAGTGAAGACAGATAATAGTAAAGTAACAGATGGAGGTGGGAAGAAGGTATAATCAATGACAGCTTAGCAATGCAGGAAATAAGTAGCCAACAAGTGTATATAAGCTACCTTATTTGAAAGTATTTATGGCTTGCTGGAATGAACATTCAACCTAGTTTACTACACTAATCTTTTCATTATGTTCTCATCTCCACATCTCCAGGTGACCCCAACTCTTAATGATATTTCTATGCTATAAAATCTTAACAGCATGTCCTTGCTTATTATCCTCTACTGGTCTCTTATATCGAAGGTACTAACAAACTGACACTTACAGGTTGAATTTAACAGATTAGTTTCCCTTGATAATATTCCATCTTATTTAATTTTGAATTTAAATTTTGAAAATCATTTCTAACTTAAATGCCTTTAAACAAGTTCCATGTTGTCTGGATTACTACAGCCTCCAACACTACCAACTGCTTCACTTCTGACCAGCTTCCGTATTTGACCCTTTGGCAACCTGGCCTGCAAAAACATCCACATTCCGGAATGTTGTTTTTATGAGGCACTTTACCACCCAACTCTATCTTCCTAGCTGTATAACCTACAAATATCTGAACATGTATTCCTTCAAACTCCTCACATTGCATGCTATTACCTTTCTTTAAAAACTTCCTCTTTCCTCCCTTTCCTACCTGATAAACTTTTTTTTTTAATGTTTTCTTTTCTTTTCTTTTTTTTTTTTTTTTTTTGAGAGACAGCAAGAGACAGCATGAGCAGGGTAGGGTGAGAGAGAAACACAGAATCTGAAGCAGGTTCCAGGCTCTGAGCTGTCAGCACAGAACCTGACGCGGGGCTAGAACCCACACACTGTGAGATCATGACCTGACCGAAGTCGAATGCTCAATTGACTGAGCCACCCAGGTACCCCCCTACCTGGTAACTCTTAATTCATCGCTTCTTCTATGAAACCCTGACCAAGTCTCATTTCATTTCTGCCCCATTCCATATTCCAAATCTTAGGCAGTTATCTGCCTCTACTACTATATTTCCAGTAATACCACAGAAACACCTACATCTAAATATTCTATATTCCCTGTATTATTTTGTTATTATTTCTATCTCCTCCATCAGATTTCATTCCTTTATCAACCATATCTTGTCTTTATATTCTTATCAATTAATAAGAATTTGGTAAAGGTTGAGACTCAATGAACATTTGCTACTGAATGAACCTTAAGTTTCCACTAGGAATTCCCAATTGGTTAATAATAATTGCTGAGGCCCAACTAAAGCCAGTAGCTATATAGTACATCCTCTCTGTAGCTTATTTGAATTTTACAAGGATTCCCACCTTGGCTGCACATTTGAATCTCCTGGGAACCTTTAAAAAATACTGATGCCTAGGTCCACTCCTGGATAATCTGATTTAATTGGTGTCATGTGCAGGTTTTGTTGTTGTTGGGTTGTTTTTTTTTAATTCCTACAGGTGATTCTAAAGTGCAGCCAAAGTTGTGAATCACTGTATTACAGAGAGAGTGGTAAATAATCACTGTACCTTCTGACTTAACACTGGTGAGGCATAAGTTGAGCCAGCAGTGAGGGTATCTCCCCACTCTCATCAGCCTAAGCCACCATCCAGGCCACCTGCCCTGTTGCCTCCTTCCAACTCATCTTTTCAGCATCTCCCTCCCCTCGACCATTCTGATCTTACTGTGTCAGAACAAGGAAGCCTTCTACTATAAAAAAGCAGGATGGTGGTCTCCTAACCTACCTGGCTGTGGTTCCAAGACTGTAAATAGAACATAAATGAGAATAGAACTTACTTGAAAATGCCCCTAGAGACAGCTCAACTTTTTTTTGTGGTGCTAAATCATGTCCCATTCTTAAAATGTCTTTATGAGAAATCAGTCCACCTTTGCACTATCAGGGCAACATGAGACAATGTTCTAAAATAAAGAATGGTGCTGTGACTTACTGTTCTCAGTAGAAGAGTACCAATAACCACACAATTAGCTGACCACAATGAATATTTTAAGCATCTGTGCTGTACTAGAAAAGAACCATTAAATATTTACTTATGTGCACACAAGAGGCAGGGACAGAGCAATTTGAGAGTGTTATCCAACTTCCAAAGAACCTCAATTTTCTATCAAAAGAGTCAAGATAACCTGGTAGAGCTTGGGTTTCAGAGAAAATTCAATAATCACATATTTAACATTTCTAGTCCATCACCTAAGTAGCCAGATAGGCCTACATATAATACATACAAAGGCATATAAACCTACAAACATATAATTATATATATGAACATTTTATACACATGCACATAAAATATACACACAGATGCACTTTCTGTGAAATCTATCCAAAAGGTTTCCATTAAAAAGATCTGAATTCTTTTGGTGGGTTTATTCAGGGAATAAAATTTTTTAACAAAAATTAAAAAAAAATTTTTTTAATTAAAATTTGGGGCGCTGGGTGGCTCAGTCGGTTAAGTGTCCAACTTCAGCTCAGGTCATGATCTCATGGTTTGTGAGTTTGAGCCCTGCATCGGGGTCTGTGCTGACAGCTCAGAGCCTGGAGCCTGCTTCAGATTCTGTCTCCGTATGTATGTATGTATGTATGTGTGTGTGTGTGTGTGTCTCTCTCTCCCCCCTCCAATCCCGCTTATGCACTGTCTCTCTCTCTCAAATATAAATAAATATTAAAAAAAAATTTTTAAGCCGTGAGAAAAAAACCAAAACATCACATGAAAACTAATCTCATTACTTTCCAGAATCATAATATGCATTCAAAACATATTTTACTGAATGCCTATTATGTTTCTGGCACTATGCTAAGCCAATAGAGATGCAAAGATGAAAGAAGATTAAACCTTGATCCTCTAGAAGTTACCACCCACTGGGGAGAGACAAGCAATTAAACAAACTATCCCACTCCAGGTACAACCTTGGAGAACACGAAGAAGACAACAAAAACCTTATGCTGAGGATCTACTTATACATGTCACAGGAAATAAGCACGCCAACAAAAAGAGCCTGCCTAACCATTGAGATTTTTTAAAATTTATTTTAAAACCTATAATTTAGGACACCTTAAATATAAAGTCCAACAAAAAATGAGTGACCAATACAGCACATCTACTACAAAGTCATAAAGCCATTAAATATATTTCCCAACATTTACAAGCATGGGATAATGCTTAGGACATTATGTTAAGTTTGCTTAACACAGACTTGACAAAATTTTTCCTATACCATAATGAAAGAAGATATCAGGGGGCAATATCTCAAATGCTAACTGTAGCCACTATTAGAGAATAAAATTACATATCATTTTAAGAATATACTTTTATTTTTGGGAATGTACTTATATTGCTTTATGCTGGAAAGTTATTTAAATGTGGGGAAGGTTATTTAAAATAAAATAATCATTTTAAGTTTAGAATAAGTATGAACAGAGTTAAACAAATTAATTTTTTAAATTTCACTTCAATTTAAAGGGTTTTTAGACAACTGAATAAATTTGTTTTTTCTAAGTCAATAGAAGTGGAAGAGCCGTGTTGTCTTAAAATAACATAAATGTTTTCCAAGGTCTGAGCTGGCCCTACACAAAATTTTGAGACACGTTCCACGTGACTTTGGAAGCCTCCCTTCCTTTATTTGCAGTCCCTCCAATTCCTGGGACATTTTTCCTTGGGCATGGAAAGTCAATATGACACTCCATTAATGGCCCAAACAATAACAAGATGACAAATGCTTTTCAGATCCCTCATTCTCTTCTACATCAATTAAAATTCCCCTTTCTCCAGGGTAAGTATCTTAGAAGAATACTGAAAGATAAGAAATTGAAGGAAACAATTTGTATTAATCTAGGAGATGCGAATTTGTAAAAGAAAACCTTTCCAAGACAACACAGTATAAAGGAGAATATTAGCCTGGAGGAAACTTCCTTTTTCCTAGTTCTGGCCCTGAGTGACCTTCAGAATGTCTCTCCATTTCTGAGTCTATTCCCTAATTTATCAAATGAAGAGAGGATTCAGATCTCAGCTAGTTCTAAATGATTCAATGACTGTAATATTAAATGACTGTAACTGAATAAATATTTTTGTTTTAAGATTAAATGAGAAATTGTGGAATAAAGAATTTATGGCATGAGGGGCACCTGGGTGGCTCAATCAATTAAGTGTTTGACTTTGGCTCAAGTCATGATCTTATGGTTGGTGGGATGGAAACCCGCATCGGGCTCTGGGCTAACACCTTAGAACCTGGAGCCTGTTTCAGATTCTGTCTCCTTCTCTCTCTCCCCCTTCCCTGCTTGAACTCGCTCGCTCACTCACTCTCTCTCTCTCTTTCTCTCTCTCAAAAATAAACATTAAAAACAATTTTTTAAGAATTTATGTCATGAAATCACTTGCCTCCTATCTTCTAATAATCTAGAGATAGCTAATATTACTAACTTTGAATAACATCATGAAAGGGGAAGTAACATTTTTCAGAATAGTAAACTGACCACTACATTTACTATTCAAAGCATAGTGTTAGTCCTGGGAGGTGTTGCAAGAAGCCCCTCAACTGCACCCCACCCACTGCTATCGCCACCATGTTAGCACTAAAATGGAGCCAGTTGAATGGAGAGGATTCTGGAATTCAGAGGAAGACAGAGTCAAAAGATAAAAGGTATCTGGGCTCCTGGATGACCACATGGAAGGCCAGTCGATCTGAATCACTTTCTCTAGGCTGAGAAGTGAGCAAGAAGAAATCAACTTTTATTAGATTAAACCACTTGGGATTTCTGAGTGTGTCTGCTACAGTAACTCCTCAACATTCTAGAAAATTCAGTAAATTAAAAATATACACATACGCAACAATAAAACAGTTGTTATTCTGTAGTGAGTTTACACTGCAAAGTATTGAGACTAACTTAACCTTTTTTATGTTCTATTGGTTTTCATTTATATGAAACTGATGCTTCTAAAGATAAAAGACAGCTATAACTCAAAACTTAGTAATTAATATTTAAGCCTCTGAGCTTTTCCTACATTAAAATTAAGGAACCGTAAGTTTTTAGAACACAAAAAGTACAATATATTCCTGCCACCAATGTTTATGTGCCAGGCTATGTTTACAATGAGAAAAAGCTCAAAATATTAATCCTGTAGTTGATGTGAATAGCCACTTCACTAAATAACAAGGTTATTCTTTATTTAGGGAACAGGCTCTTAGCCATAACAGAACATTTCATGGTGCGATGCTGTGAATATTGAAACAAAAGGGGAGAAATAGTCTTATCACAGAAGTACTCTAACTTTACTATTTCTCAAGTAATTATTTTTATCCTTCAGTAGGTACATCTGCCTCCTATTGTACTAAAACTGCTGTAGCTCCAATTAATTATATTCCTTTATGCTTACTTCACAAGAGTTATTCAGCATGCTGTAATTATTAATTCAATAGGAAGAAAATTATACAAGACAAAGTACTCATATATAGGATATATTTCTTTTCTGTAAAATGAAAGGATAGTTCTCATGATAAGATATGTAAACTCTTGTCACTTAAATAAAAACACTTTTTAAAAACATTTTGTATCTTCCTACTATCTTTAAAATATTTTTACAGAGGGATTGCTTTTGGTCAAAAATATTTAACATGGACTTTTGCTGACAGGTGTTTCTAATACATGTATTTCAGTAGTTAAAGGCAGCACCAGTTAGACTGAGGAGGTGCAGTCTGGCATACATAAACTGAGTATACTTTTTAACTAGCCATCAAAAAAAAAACATAAATATATGTGTATATATATATATATATTTGTTTTCTGCTGTACTATTCAATAGTACACTATTCAATTATTCTTTAATATAAACTTATTTATTTTTTTAAAAATTTTTAATGGTTTTTTTTTTGAGAGAGAGAGAGACAAAGAGAAAGAGTGCAAATGAGTGAGGGGCAGAGAGAGAGAGAGTGAGAGAGAGAGAGAGAGAGAGAGAGACATAATGCAAAGCAGGCTCCAGGCTCTGAGCTGTCACCATAGAGCCCAATATGGGGCTCAGACTCATGAACCGTGAGATCATGACATGAGCCAAAGTCAGACGTTTAACTGACTGGGCCACTCAGGTGCGCCAATATAAAGTTATTCCTGAGACAAACAGCATCATAAGCAATCACTGTTGTATCATGGGTGCAATAATGGTCTTCCCAAATAATACTCCCTATTTAATTTTTCAGAATCACCCACACCACTTCTCTTAATTTAGCATATTATTTACTACTTCCTTTCTTACAGTCCTGTTGGAACAGGCCTCACATATCATTCACATAATTATTAATATTTCCAAGTTATGTACCTGGCTCCCTAGAACTGAGGCTAGGAGGAAAAAAAAAGAATACATCACTCAGGACATTCCACAGCCCTCCTAAAACAATTCTATTCAATATTTACTCTCAACAGATTTCCGTAATTGCTGCAATTTTGTGTTTGGATGATTATATTTTGTCTGTCTTGTTTCTATTTGACTGTATGGTTCTCAAGAGGTTTCCCAGTTATTCACAAAGCATTTACTCAGAGGGAGACAGGAAAATAGAATATGATGGATAAAAGAATCACATGAAAGCAGACACATCTGGTTTTAAAACTGGTTCCCCTTTTTCTGGTTTTATCATCTACATCTCAAGAGGTTCCTCATCTGTGAAATTAGAACCTTACAGGACCAAAGTAAAGATTGGTTAACAAAGTAAAGTGCTTAGTTCAGTGCCTGTCTCTCAGCAAATTCTCAAATAATGTTAGCAACCATCCACATAGATGCACAGAGCTTCCAAAAAGCTCTGTAAAGTCTCCTTCTTAAATGTGAACAATGAAGGATCATCTGAGGAAAACTTCTACTATGAAAGGCAAGTGGCTAAATAAGAGAAGAAAGGAAATCAAAAGAAAGTAAAGATATAATTATACCCATGGAAAAACTAAAAGGGATTTTAATGTTTATTTTTGAGAGAGAGAATGAAAGTTGGGGAGGGGCAGAGAGAGAGGGACAGAGGATCTGAAGCAGTGCTGACAGCAGCGAGCCCAATGTGGGGCTCAAACTCACCAATGGTGAGATGATGACCTGAGCTGAAGTTGGGCACTTAACCAACTAAACCACCCAAGTGGCCCAAAAAATGGTATTTAAAGAATAAGAAAGCACTCTGGAAATTATCTCATTATTTTTCATTTAGGAAAGCAAAAATTGAAGAGTTTGAAGATAAAGTTGAGGAAATCTTCCAGATGTAGAATAAGGTAAAAGAGACATTAAAAAGGTGAGAAAAAATGAGAAATTTAGATCAATCCAGAGGTTATATATCTAATCTCCCAGGATGACAGGTTTTAAAAAAACTCTCAATATGTCACCAATGTCATGGGCCTAGACAGAAACCATTCCAAATGGAGGACACTGACAGGCTCCAAGGGGAAAAAGAACTGATAAACCACTAATGTTAAATTGATTTGAAAGGATTTTGAGAGGCCGACAGAAAAATTAAGAATAATCACAGGAAAGAAAAAGGCAAACAAAACCCAGTAATTTTTAGCAAAAGAAAAATCAAAAGAAAGGAAATGTGATAATACCACAGGGCTCATCTGCAAATAATATGAGGTTATAACAATTCTGATCTAACTCTTATAAAGCTGATTGGAAAAGAGGAAGGATGATGAAAGGGAAGGGCAAGTGTGGGAGGAGATGCTGGGACACCAGAGTCCTCACAATATGAAGAGGCGAGTAGATAAGGTCTAAAATCAAAAAAGGTTTTTTCAATGTTTCTTTAATTTTGAGAGAGAGAGAGAGAGAGAAAGAGAGACAGAGCCTGAGCAGGGGAGGGGCAGACAAAGAGGGAGACACAGAATCTGAAGCAAGTTCCAGGCTCCGAGCCGTCAGCACAGACCCCAATGTGAGGCTGAACTCACAGACTGTGAGATCCTGATCTGAACTAAACTCTGTTGATTAACCGACTGAGCCACCCAGGTACCCCAAAAGAGTTTTTTTAAACAATGGAAGTATGTTATTGAACAGTGAAATATCATTCATACCTACACTAGGATGATATTTTACTTTATTTAATTAATTTATTTTTTATTTATTTTTGAGAGACAGAAAGAGACAGCACGAGCAGGGGAGGGTCAGAGAGAGAGAAAGACATAGAATCCAAAACAGGCTCCAGGCTCTGAGCTAGCTGTCAGCACAGAGCCTGATGCGGGACTTGAACCCAGGAACCATGAGATCATGACCTGAGCCGAAGCCGGATGCTTAACCAACTGAGCCACCAGGCGCCCCAGGAAGATATTTTAAAAGACAGATCATAAGTATTGACAAAAATATGATGAAAATGGAACCGTCACACAATGCTGGTGGGATTATAATATGGTATAGCTGTTCTGGAAGAGTTTGGTTGTTTTCTGAAATGTTGAACATAGACTTATCAAAAGATCTAGTAATTTTACTCCTAGCTATATACCCAAAAACTTGTACATGAATGCTCATGGCAGCATTTCCCATAATAGCCAAAAAAATAATAATAATTCAAATGTCCAACAACTGATGAATGGATGAATAAAATATGATATATCCATTCAATAGAATATGATTCAAACATAAAAAGGAGTGACATATTTGATACATGTTACAACACAGATGAACCTTGAAAACATTACATGAAGTAAAATAAGCCAGAGATAAAAGTCCACTTACTGTATAACTTAATTCATATGAAATGACTGTAACAAGTACATTCATAGATACAAAAGTAGATTCATGGTTACCAGAACCTTGGAAAGGGAAACAAAGATAGAGATGCCTACTAATAGGAACACAATTTCTTGTTTAAATGACGAAAATATTCTGACATAACAGTGATAATAAATGTACAACTCTGTGAATATACTAAACACCACTGAATTGTACATTTATAAAGGGATAAATTTTATGGTATATAAATAATTAAATTAAAAAATGTGTTCTAGATAAAAACAGAGTACAACACCAGAAGAACTAAAAGAGTTTAAAGTAGCTTTCTATAAGGAAGCAGAATTAAGGCAGGGAAGGTGAGGTAAGGAACTCTGTTATAAGCTTTCTCTGTTATAAGCTTTAGAGTACTCTTTGATTTTGCAAATGATTTATATGTGCCACTTGTAAAACTTAAATTTAAAAATATGAGTGGTAAATCTTAATTATAAAGAGGGAAGTTAAGTCCAGAAATAAATCCATGCATATATACTCAATTTATGACAAAGGAGATAAAGATACATACTGCGGAAAGGATGATCTCTGTAATAAATGGTTTTGATAAAACTGGACAGCCACATGTAAAATGTTGGGCCCTTTCCTCCTGCCCTGCCTTCGTTCCACAAGTGTTGCTTCGATCTCTCCAGTGCACCTGGCAAGCTGGACAAGGCTACTTCAAGAAAAAAGCCAAGTACACATGGTGGAGAGTCCCAAATATCACTGAGTAGGGAAATAAAATAACCAAAGGCACAGCAAGAGAAACCAAGAGACACCATTAAAAGAACACTACCTGTATAGAGAAGCCCTGGACAGTCAATGAGCCTCCTTAAATATAGCAACACTCACAGGTGCAGAGTGCATAACAAGCTTTTAAAACTGACGAGACAGAAAGCTAGCCAAAATGATGAAATGGAAGAACTCTCCTTTAAAGAAATTCCAGGAAAAAAAATCACAGCTACAGAATTGCTCAAAACAGATATAAGCAACATAACAGAGCAAGAATTTAGAACAACTGTCATAAAATTAACTGCTGGGCTTGAAAAAAGCATGGAAGACATCAGAGAAACTATCGCTACAAACACTGGGACCTTAAAAATATGTGATGAGTTTAAAAAATGCTATAAATGAGGTGCATAATAAAATTGAGGGTGCCACTGCACGAACTGAAGAGGCAGAGAGGAAAAGAGGTGAATTAGAAGACACAATTATAGAAAAAGAGGAAGCCAAGAAAAAGAGAGATAAATTGATCCAAGAGCATGAAAGGAGAATTCAAGAACTGAGTGATACAATCAAACAGAACAATATCCATATCATAGGAATTCCTGAAAAAGAAAGAGAGAAAGGTCCTGAAGGGGTGCTTGATCTAATTATAGCCAAGAACTTCCTGAATCTGGGGAAGGAAATAGACACTGAAATCCAAGAGACACAGAGAAATCCCCTCAGACATAACTTGAATCAACTTTTGGCACAACATATCACAGTGAAACTGGCAAAATATAAGGATAAAGAGAGAATTCTGAAAGCAGGTAGGGAGAAAAGGGCCCTAACTTACAAAGGGAAACCTATCAGAGTAGTTACAGACCTATCTACTGAAACTTGGCAGGCCAGAAAGGAATGGCAGGAAATCTTCAATGTGATGAACAGAAAAAATAAGCAGCCAATAACTCCCTGATCCAGCGAGCCTGTCATTCAAAATAGAAGGAGAGATAAAGGTGTTCCCAAATAAACAAAAATAGAGAGAATTCATCACCACCAAACCAGCCCTGCAAGAAATCCTAAGAGGGACTTTATGAGGAAAATGGTGCAAAGAATACAAGGTCCCAGAGACACCACTACAAGAATGAACCCTACAGAGAACACAATAACTCTAAAGCCATTTTTCGATAATAATACTGAATGTAAAATGGACTGAATGCTCCAATCAAATGACACGTAGTAGCAGAATGGATTAAAGAAACAAAATCCATCTATTTGCTATCTACAAGAGACTCATTTTAGACCTGAAGACACCTTTAGATTAAAAGTAAGGGAATGGAGAAATATCTATCATGCCATTGGAAGTCAAAAGAGAGCTAGAGTAGCCATACGTATATCGGACAAACTGGACTTTAAAGTAAAGACAGTAACAAAAGATGAAGAAGGACATTATATATTACAGGGTCTCTCCATTAGGAAAAAATTAATATTATACATCAACACACTAATTTCGGGAGGACCGAAATACACATAACAATCACAAACAGAAACAATCTTATTGATAAGAATGTGCTACTTGCCGGGGATTTTAATACTCCACTTACAGCAAGGGACAGATCAACTAGACAGAAAATCACTTAAGAAACAATGGACCTGAATAACACATTGGAACAGATAAATTTGACAGATATATTTAGAACTCTATATCCTGAGGCTAGGGAATTCACTTTCTTCTTGAGTGTGCATGGCACATTCTCCAAGATAGATCACATACTGGGTCATAAAGCAGCCCTCAATAAATGTAAAAGAACTGAGATCATACCATGCACACTTTCAGATCATAATGCTATGAAACTTGAAATTAACCACAGGAAAAAGTCTGGAAAACCTCCAAAAACATGGAGGTTAAAGACCACCCTACTAAAGAATGATTAGGCCAATCAGGCAATTAGAGAAGAAATTTAAAAATATATGGAAATAAATGAAAATACAACAATCCAAACTCTCTGTGACGCAGCAAAGGCAGTCCTAAGAGCAAAGTATACTGTAATCCAGGCCTATTTCAAGAAACTAGAAAAAGCACAAATACAGACTCTAACAGAGCACCTAAAGGTACTAGAACGGGAGCAGCAAAAGCACCCCAAACCCAGCAGAAGAAATAATAAAGATCAGAGCAGAAATAAACAATATAGAACCCAAAAAACAGTTGAACAGATCAATGAAAATAAGAATTGGTTTTTTTGAAAAAATAAACAAAATTGATAAACCTCTAGCCAGGCTCCTCAGAAAGAAAAGAGAGAACACCCAAATAGACAAAATCACGAATGAAAATGGATCTATTACAACTAATCCCTCAGAAATACAAGCAATTATTTGAAATACTATGAAAAATTATATACCAACAAACTGGACGATCTAGAACAAATGGACAATATTCCCAAACACACATGTACTACCAAAATTCAAAAGAGACGAGATAGAAAATCTGAACAGACCCATAACCAGTGAAGAAATCAAATCAGTTATCAAAAATCTCCCAATGAATAAGAGCCCAGGGCCAGGGGGCTTCCCTGGGTAATTCTACCAGACATTTAAAGCAGAATTAATACCCATTCTTCTCAAGCTATTCCAAAAAATAGAAATAGAAGGAAAACTTTAGGACTCATTCTACAAAGCCAGCATCACTATGACTCCCAAACCAGACAGAGACCCAACAAAAAAAGAGAACTACAGGCCAATATCGTTGATGAATACAGATGCAAAAATACTCAACAAGATAACTAGCAAATCGAATTCAACAGCACATAGAAAGAATTATCCATCATGATCAAGTGGGATTCATTCCTGGGTTACAGGGCTGGTTCAATATTCGCAAATCCATACATACAACACATTAACAAAAGATATTATAAAAACCATATGATCCTGTTGATAGATGCAGAAAAAGCATTTGACAAGATACAGCATCCTTTCTTAATAAAAACCGTAGAGAAAGTCGGGATAGAAGGAACTTACTTAAACATAAAAGCCATTTATAAAAGCCCACAGCTAATATCATTGTCAATGGGGAAAAACTGAGAGCTATTCTCCTGAGATCAGGAACACGACAGGGATGTCCACTATCACCACTGTTGTTTAACATAGTTCTGGAAGTCCTAACATCAGCCATCAGACAACAAAAGGAAATAAAAGACATCAGAATTGGCAAAGAGGAAGCCAAACTTTCACTTTTCGCCGATGACATGATACTCTACATGGAAAACCCGATTGACTCCACCAGAAGCCTACGAGAACTGATCCATTAATTCAGCAAAGTACAGAGTACAAAATCAAAGCACAGAAATTGGTTGCATTTTTTATACACCAATAATGAAGCAACAGAAAGAGAAATCAAGAAACTGATCCCATTCACAATTGCACGAAAAACCATAAAATACCTAGGAATAAACCTAACCAAAGATATAAAAGACCTGTATGATGAAAACTATAGAAAACTTATGAGAGAAATGGAAGAAGACACAAAGAAATAGAAAAATATTCCATGCTCATGGATTGGAAGAATAAACATTGTTAAAATGTCATTACTACCCAAAGCAATCTACACATTCAATGCAATCCCAATCAAAATTACACCAGCATTCTTCTCAAAGCTAAAACAAACTATCCTAAAATTTGTGTAGAACCACAAAAAACCCCGAATAGCCAAAATAATATTGAAGAATAAAACCAAAACAGGAGGCATCACAATCCCAGACTTTAGCCTCTACTACAAAGTTGTCATCATCAAGACAGTATGGTATTGGCACAAAAACAGACACATAGACCAATGGAATAGAATAGAGAACCCAGAATTGAACCCACAAATGGATGGCCAATCTTTGACAAAGCAGGAAAGAGTATCCAATGGAAAAAAGACAGCCTCTTTAACAGATGGTGCTTGGAGAACTGGACAGCAACATGCATAGGAGTGAAACTGGATCACTTTCTTGCACCATGCACAAAAACAAACTCAAAATGGATGAAGGATCTGAATGTGAGACAGCAAACTGTCAAAATTCTAGAGGAGAAAGCAGGAAACAACCTCCTTGGCCTCAATCACAGCAATTTCCTACCTGACACATCCCCAAAGGCAAGTGAATCAAGAATAAAAATGAACTATTGAGACCTCAGCAAGATTAAAAGCTTCTGCCCTGCCAAGGAAACAATCGAAAAACTAATAGGCAATTGATGGAATGGGAAAAGACAGTTGCAAATGATATATCGAATCAAGGGCTAGCACCCAAAATCTACAAGGAACTCAGCAAACTCCATACCGAAAAAATGAATAATCCAGTGAAGAAATGGGCAGAAGACATGAATAGACACTTCTCCAAAGAGGACATCCAGATGGCCAACAGACACATGAAACGATGCTCAGTGTCACTCACCATCAGGGAAATACAGATCAAAATCACACCGAGATAACACCTCATGCTGGTCAGAGTGGTTAAAATGAACAAATCAAGAGACTATAGATGTGCTGGTGAGAATGTGGTGAAACAGGCATCCTCCTACCCTACGGGTGGGAATGTAAACTGCTGCAGCCACTCTGGAAAACAGTGTGGAATTTCCTCAAATAATTAACAACAGAACTCCCCTATGACCCAGCAATAGCACTGTTAGAGATTTACCCAAGGGATACAGAAGTGCTGATGCATAGGGCACATGTACTCCAATGTTCACAGCAGCACTTTCAACAATAGCCAAATCATGGAAAGAACTAAATGTCCATCAACTCATGAATGGATCAAGAAGCTGTTGTT
>NC_043703.1:107229501-107234539 GCF_006229205.1 Suricata suricatta | reverse complement strand
GGGGGGGAGAGGGAGAGGGAGGGAGGCAAATCATGAGAGACTCTTGAATAATGAAAACAAACTGAAGGCTGAAGGGGGAGGGGGAAAGAGGAGGGGGAGTAAGGGGGATGGAGGAGGGCAATTGTGGGGATGAGCATTGGGTTAGTTTTAAGGAAACCAACTTGAAAATAAACTATAAAGAAAAAAAAGAATGATACTGGACCCCTATCTTATACCATACACAAAAACTTTACACAAAATGAACATAAGACCAGAAACTACATAAACTCCTAGAAGAAAACAGACAGTAAGTTCCTTGACACCATTCTTGGAAATGTTTTTTTTTGGACTTGACACTGAAGGCAAAGGTAACAAATGCAAAAATAAATAAGGGGAACTACATCAAACTAAAAAAGCTTCTGTACAGCAATGAAAACTATAAAGACAATGTAAGGACAGCCTACTAAATGGGAGAAAATACTGCAAATCATGTATCTGATAAGGAGTTAATATCCCAAATATATAAAGAACTCACGTCCACAGCAACAAAATGGAAACAAAATAAAACAATACACACACAAAGTAAAAACCAGTCCAATTAAAAAATGAATAGAGGAACTAAACGGACCCTTTTCCAGGGATGACATCCATGACCAACACATACAAAAAGATGCTCAACAATACTAATTGTCAGGGGTACAAATCAAAACCACAATGAGATAGCCTCTCAGACTTGTTAGAATGGCTAATATCAAAAAGATAACAAGTGTTGGCAAGGATGTAAAGAAAAGGGAACCCTACAAACTATTGTTGGGAATGTAAATTGATGTACCCACAATGTAAAACAATATGGAAGCTCCTAAAAAAAAGTTAAAAATACAGCCACCATATGATCCAACTATTCCTCTTCTGGGTATGTATCTAAAGCAAACAAAATCACTATCTTGAAAAGGTATCTGCACCTCTATGTTCACATGTTACAATAGCCAAAGCAGAAAAATATCTACGTGTCCAACAACAGATGAACGGATAAGGAGAATGTGATACACAGACACACACAGGAATATTATTCAGCCATAACAAAAGAAGGTAGTCCTGTCACTTGTGACAATGCAGATGGATCTCAGGGGCATTATGCCCAGTGAAAAGAAAAAGACAATATACTGTATGATCTCCCTTATATGTGGAATCTAAAAACACCAAATTCACAGATACAGAAAATAGACTGGTGGTTGCCGGAGCAGAAGGTGGGGGTGAGGGAAATGGGGGAAGGTGTCAAAAAGTATAAACTTCCAGTGATAAGATAAATAAGTTCTAAGGATATAATGTACAACATGGTGACTATACTTAATCTGTATTATATACTTGAAAGTTACTAAGAAAGTAGGATAAAAGTTCTCATCACATGAAAATATAATTTGTAACTGAAATGATAGATGTTAACCAAATTTACTGTGATAGTAACTTTGCAATATATACATGTATTAAATCTTTATGCTGTATACCTTAAACTAACAGTGTTAGAGCAACAGAAACTTTTTTTTTAAAAGAAGAAATGATGGGGGTGGCGCTTGGGTGGCTCAGTCAGTTAAGCATCTGACTTCAGCTCAGGTCATGATTTCACTGTTTGAGCCCCACAATGGGTTCTGTGCTGACAACTCAGAGCCTGGAGACCACTGGGATTTTGTGTCTCCCTCTCTCGCTGCCCTCCCCCCCTCACTCACACTCTCTCTCTCTTTCTCTCTTTCTTTCTCAGAAATAAAATGAAAACATTTAAAAAACTAAAAGAAGAAATGGGACCATATTTGAAAAAATAAATGTTTAAAAGGTTCTTAGCAATTTAAAAAATCTCCCAAAACTTAAAAGATATGTGACAATACAGAGTAAAAATAAAAATTTACATCTACTGAGTCAGAAAAGAACAGAAATCAAACAGGAAACACATTTTTTAAAAGTCACGATCTCCATCCTAGACTCTTAATCACATCCTTAAGTATTTAAAGAACTGATCAGCACTAAAAGAGTCACTAGCAAATATTTTTAAGAGTTTAAACAAGACTAAATGGTTATAATCTATAAGTAAATACAATTACTTTGAACATCTTCCTTATTCACAAAAGGGACTCCAAATTAAGCACTGCCAGCCCATCCTCAAAAGATTCACCATCATGAGGATATTTTTCAAAAGAAGAACAGCAAATACCTGCATAGCATAATGTGTAAGACAATATCTTAAGTGTCCTACATATACTAACTCATTTAAAGTTCACAAAGACCCCACAAGTAGGAAATAAAGTGCTGCACTGCCCAACACTAGAAGGTGTCATTCATATCCTGTACGACCTGCCTCACAATATGAATAATTATCAATATCCCTATCTTACAAATGAGAGAACTGAGGCAGAAAGAAGTTAAGAAGCTTTGCCAAGGTGACTCAAATAGTAAGCAGACAGTGAGATCTGAAATGAGGCAGTTTGTCATCAGAGTCCATGCTCCTCACCCACTATCATTACTGACAAATGTTCTGCAGCCTCTATAAAGAATCTCAAAGATTTTCCAAACAGCATTAATATCTTTGAGAGGTTATACACGAAAGAACAATACTTATTTAAATGCATAGATTTTAGCTTGTTTTTATAAGTTTGTTACCTTACTCGCAAACTTCATATTAGGTTTATAATATTCAACCTATGACAACATTATCCAGGCATCAAAGTTAGATTTGTTTTTAGATCACAATTTGAGCTTTCACAAGAAATATATGTGCATATTATTATTTGGTCTATGATTCTATCTTTGCCTCTCAGTGTCAAAAGTTTTTTTTTCAGATTAGAAATTTCATTTCTAGTTGTTAGAAAATAAATTAACCTGACTCACTATAAAGCTAATTTTTGGCTTAGAATCATTTCTTCTCCCTATATAAGTTTAATCTAGTTAAATTACAATACCAATCACAAAATAACTTTTAAAAATCATATAGGACATTTAAAAACCAGTGAGTATTTAAAATTATTATCCCATGTGCCAAATGTAGTGTGATCCAAGTATTTGTGCAGATTTCTTTCCAAGATAGGATAAGTAAATTTCTTAATGTTTATTTATTTATTTTGAGAGAGAGAGAAAGAAAGAGAGAGAGAGATTATGCACATGTGTAAGCCCAGGAGGGGCAGAGAGAGAAGAAGAGAGAGAATCCTAAGCAGGCTCCACAATGACAGCACAGAGCCCAACCTGGGGCTCAGTCTCACAAACTGTGAGATCATGACCTGAGCTGAAATCAAGAATCAGAGGCTTAACTGACTGAGCCAACCAGCACCTTATAAGTAAAATTTAAGCCTACTCTAGAGTTTGGCATGTGACTGACAGGATGGAGGAGAATTACTACATTTGCCTTAATAGTAAGGTGAGATGCCTTTTTTTTTTTTTTAAAGGAAAAAACTGTTTATATCCTCACAACTCCTTTATTTTATTTTTTAACAAATTACTGCCTAGAAAAGACATATCAGCTCAAAATAAGCCCAATGAATATTAATTTTAAATGCATAGGTGGCTCTACTAACAGAATAGGATTAAACAGATTAAAGAATATTTATCTCCAGCCCTGCTCCAGCCACACCCCGGAAGCTGGCTGGTCTAGCATGGCAGAAGCCTGAGGAATCATCGGTTCAGTAAGATAAACTGTCCTTTCTCTTTGCCATCGGAGTGGCAAATGTTGCCCCAGAAGGCTGGGGAAATAGCAAAAATTCCTGATTATGTTCTGTTGGTATTAATTGCCTCTGATCTGGGCATGGAATTTTAACATAGCAAAAGGTAAAAGGGGAGATTACGCCTCTACCACCAGACTCTAATGGGAGGTCTTCAAGTGGCCGCTAGACGGCCCACCAATTTGGCTAAGGTTAATCATGTACAACAGGAAAAGATGAGTCTCCGGCCGCCTTTTCAGAAGGAATCATGCAGGCATATTGCACTTGTATGCCCAAGGATCCTGAAAAACCAGGAAACAGATCTGCTGTCGTTCTTACTTTTATAAACCAGGCAGCACCAGATATTAGAAACCCCAAAAAAGAGACCCTCACCAAATTAACCATGGAGACTGGCGGACATTGGGTAAACTCTCCTTCCTAGGCCTTTTACAGGGTAAAATTCCCCTTAAACCCTAGGCCTTACTCCTTATAAGATTGTTTGGACGACCCCCTGCCATTATTCCTAACCTTACATCAGAGTTATACTTTGTTTTGTTCCTTAAAAATGCTTCAGCATGATCAGGCCCCATCTAAAGGATGCATTAACTAAGGCCATTGACGCTGATCTAACCTAGGTAGAAAGCTCTATCAGTCAGTTACAACACTCCTTGGATTCCTTTGCTGAAATGGTGTTACTAAACAGGCAAGGGTTAGACTTATTACCATTACACCAAGGAGGGCTATGCCAGGCTTTAGGGGAACAATGTTGCTTCTGTGCCAATAGCTCAGGAATTGTACAAGATAATCTTAGCCGTGGTTCGCGGCCATCTATAAGAAAGGGCAAAAATAAGGAGCCAAAAATCAAAATTGGTATGAAAGCCTCTTCAACTGGTCTCTATGATTAATTAGCCTCTTGTCCACCCTGGCCTAACCCATAATCTCATTCCTCCTCATAGCCCTACTGGGGCCGTGCCTGTTCCATTGTTTTTCCAATTTTTTATAGGAGCAGGTGACAAGACTCACCAACCGGACCACCACCCACCTGCTGCTGGCTCACCAATACTCTCCCATTCCGACCACAAACCCCGATCATAACGTCACCCCGATCTCAGCAGGAAGTAGCCAGAGACCTGACGCCGCCTCATAACACCAAAAAGGTCGGAATGTAAGAGTCACCTTGGAAGTCACCTTGGGATGGCAACCGAGCGGCCATTTCTCTGGGGGCTGGAGGAGAACACATGCACAGACTACCTCCCCGCCCTTCACCTGCAGACCTGGGATGTCCTGCCCCATTTGGAAGTAGCCAATCATGAAGCTCCAGCTTCCCATCACCCTGATAGACGAGGCAACCTATTCCATCCCGCCATGCCCTGGAAAGG
>NC_043703.1:107168010-107229401 GCF_006229205.1 Suricata suricatta | reverse complement strand
ACAAGCTTTTTATTAAAAAAATAAAAGTAGTGCAGTACAGTAAAAAATTGCCATGTAGAGGGAACCCTGGGAGGCTCAGTGGGTCAAGCATTTGACTCTTGATTTCAGCTCAGTTGATTTCAATTTGTGAGATCAAGCTCTGCGTAAGAGCGCAGACTCTGCTTGAGATTCTCTCCCTCCCTCTCTCACTCTCATCCCTTCCCCGCGCACACACGTGCTCGCACACACACAAACACTCTCTCTCCCTCCCTCCCTCTCTCTCTCTGTCTCAAAATTATAAATAAACTTTAAAAAATTGTCATGTAAAAATCCAAATATATACATATGTGGTCAATGAGAAAAATAACTGTTGTAATGTTTTATTATTTAATGTCACTTACTTGTAGCCTGGGATAATGTTTCCAATGACATTACCATAATCAAAAATAGAGTATTGTGCCTCAAATAAAGAGGCAGAAGTGGATCTAAATCACTCAAATAGTAGCTCCAGTGAGGATGAAGATATTGATGTCACAGATAAAAACGCAGTTTGAAAAAAAATTGCTTGTAGTGCCTGGGTGGCTCAGTGGGTTAAGTGTCTGACTTCGGCTCAGGGCATGATTTCACAGTTGGTGGGCTCGGCCCTGCATTGGGCTCTGTGCTGACAGCTAGCTCAGAGCCTGGAGCCTGCTTCAGAATCTGTCTCCCTGTCTCTCTCTGACCTGCCCCAGCTTGCACTTTCTCTCTCTCAAAAATAAATAAACGTTAAAAAAATTAAAAAAAAAAAGAAAAAAATTGCTTTACAAAAAGCAGTACAACTAAATGCAACATGTTCTTGCTCTTAAATTGAATCTTACACCAGAAAAAAATTTTTCTTCTGTAATAAAGGACATTATTGGGAAAACTGATGAAATCTGAATAAGATCTGTAGATCAGATAATAGTATTGAACAAATGTTAAATTATTGCTTTTAATGATTGTGTTGTATTTATGTGTAAGAGATTGTGTTTTTAAGAAATACATATCGGGGGCGCCTGGGTGGTTCAATCGGTTAAGCCTCCGACTTTGACTCAGATCACTTTGGCTCAGGTCACGATCTCGCGGTTCATGAGTTCGAGCCCTGCACCTGGCTCTGTGTTAACAGAGAGTCCTGCTCAGTCTGTCTCTTGCTGCCCCTCCCCTACTTGTGCTCTGACGCTCTCTCTCTCAAAAAATAAAATATATATTTTATATAAAATAAAAGAAAAAATACACATCGAAGAATTTAGAAATAGACATCACATTATTCTCAAATGAGCCAGAAAAAATGTATATGCATACACACTCATATATCCACATACACACAGGGAATGATAAAACAAATAAGGCAACTAGAAGAGTGTATGGGAATTCTTTGCATCATTTTTGTAACTTCATAAAAACTAAATTAAAAAATCAACAAATAAATTAGTATCTTAAGGGAAAACTTTTTAAGAATTTGATGGAATATATTTTTATATTATTTATTTTATACACTGTGACATTAAATATATATGGTTAAATTACCAAATATAAGTAGACATTTGACTATTTCACCTCTATCCCTATCAGCTCTCAAAAAAAAATTTTTTAATTGACCTCCTAATTAGGAAAATGCTGGTGATAAAGAACAGGGACTGGGGGGAGATAAAAACGTTATATTTATGACCTAATATTGAGGAATACAGAGTAACCAGCTTCCAGATAAACTACCCCAAGATTGAAGAAAACACTTGTTTCTGCACAGGAAAACTGAAAATTATAGCACTTCTTGATAGCTTTCAGACACATAAATAACATCTATCAATCGGCAGTCTGACCCACGGCTTAAAATAACCCAGTTCAATACAGTCTACTCATGACCAAAATGAAGCAGAGCCGAGCTATTTCCAGCTATAGCATCAGCAAGAAGCTGAGTATGTTACATATATCCAATAGTCAAGAGAAGTATATTCACTTCCATGGCCATAGATTAGCACCAACCAGGAAGAACTAGTTCCTTTGGAACTAATGTCCAATTGTACACCTCACTTATTAGGAAGAAACTCAATTTTTCAAAAACAAAGAAAAATATCAGACTCTACCACATATTATACTCCTCTCTAAAAGAATTACTATTCCATTATTTATTATGCCTTACTGTTGCCTACGGAATAAAATTCAAACTCACTTAAAGCCCTTCTCAATTTGACCTCTACAAATCTTCTAATCTAATGTACTACCTTGTATGCTGCATATAAATTAGACCATTGTTCCAAGAACATGACCTGTGCTTTTCTTCATGTGTCCTTCATGTTGCTGAATCTAATAAACATTTTTGGGGGTCCTCATCTGACCTCTTAGCAACACTGACACTTGTACATTTCTTCCTCCTTCAGGATTATCCTCCTCCACCTGATTAGGCAATATTAGGAAGTCCTCAAAAATTACCTTATACTACATATAAAAATTAATTTAAAATGGATCAGAAACCGAAACATGTAAGAGCTAAAACCAGAAAACTCAGAAGAAAACTTCTGAAGCCTCAAGAAGCATCATGATGTCAGATTTGGCAATAATTTCTTGAATATGACAAAAGCACAGGCCACAAAAGAAAAGGCAGGTAAGTGGGACCTTATTCTAATTAAAAATTTTTATTGTTTTTTTACATCTAAGGACACTATTAACAGTAAAAAGGCAATCCAGGGAATAAAAAAAAGCATTTGCAAATCATTTACCTGATAAGGAATTAATATCCAGAATATATAAAAAACTCTAATAACTCAACAACAAAACCAACAACAACAAAAATACAACCCAATTAAAAAATGGGCAAAGGCACAGCATAGGGAAATCAGTCAATGATACTGTAATAGTAATGTATGGTGACAGATGGCAGCTATACTTATGGGGAGCACAGCATGATGCATAGAGAAGCTGAATCACTATGTTGTACACCTGAAAATAATGTAACATGTGTCAACTATATGCAAATAAGACAATTTATTTTTTACAAATATATGGGCAAAGGACTGGAAAAGACATTTATCCAAAGAAGACATACAAATAGCCAATGAGCACATGAGATGTTCAATATCACTAAACATTAGAGAAGCCAAATGAAATACCACTTCACACTCATAAAAATGGCTATTATTTTTTAAAAAGAAAAGAACCAAAGTTAACAAGGACACAGAAATCTCAACCCTTGTGCACTGCTGATGGGGATGTAAAATGGCACAGCCACTGTGAAGAATTTCATGGTTCATCAGAAAGTAAAACATCACTTTCATGACAACATTATTCATAATAGCCCTAAGAGAGAAACAACCCAAGTGTCCACCAATGATGAATAAACAAAATATAATACATATATATACATATATATACACATACACACACACACACACACACACAAAATGGAATATTATTTCACCTTAAAAAAGGAATGAAATTCTGACACATGCTACAACATAGATGAATTCTGAAGACATTATGTTAAATGAAAGAAGCCAGACACAAAAGTATTTTATGATTCCATGATACACCTAAAGTACTCAAATTTATAGACAGCAGAATGGTGATTGCCAGGGACTGGGAAGAGAGGAGAATGAGAGTTATTGTATGAGTTTCAGTTTGGGAAGATAAAGTTCTGGAGATGGATGGTCATGATGGTTGCACAACAGCTTGAATGTACCTAATGCCACTCTTCTGTACACTCAAAGATGGTTGAAATTATAAATTTTATGCTATGTACATTTTAACACTATTTTAAAAAATTAGTCCTAGGTTCATGTCTCCACTGGCAATAGTAATTCAAGACCACAGCAACAGTTAATGACTAAACCAAATTTATATTTCCTCCGGAAGGTCATCCATCTGAGCTTCAGAATGACTTTAACTTCCACCTTAAAAATGTGATCAATCTTTGCATTAAATAGAAAAAAAACAAATTAAACCCAAAGTAAACAGGAAAAAAAGCAAATAAAGATGAAAAAAAATCAATGAAGAGGAACAAAAAAAAGAAAATATCAAATGAAACCAAAGCAAATTCTTTGAAAAGATAAAAAATTGGTAAACTATAAGAATAATCAGGAAAAAGAGAAAGACACAAATTACCAATATCCAGAATGCAAAAGGTAACATTGTTAGAGATTCTACAAGATATTTAAAAATAATAAATGTGATAAGCAATTTTATGTCAATAAATCTGACAATACAGATGAAACAAATTCCTTGAAACACACAAACTAACAAGCTTATTCAAGAAACAAAAAATCAGGATAGTCCTGTATCTATTAAAGAAGTTAATTTTATAGAAAGAAATCTCCAGGCCAGATGGCTTCATTGGTAAGGCCTATCAAACATTTAAGGAAAAAAAGAATACCACTTCCACACAAAGTCTTCTAAAAAATTAAACGAGAGTAACTACTTCCCACTCATTCTATAAAGCAAGTATTATCTGGATATCAAAATCAGGCAGACTTCGTGAGAAAACAAAAGAAAAACACTACAGAATATTGTCTTTCATGATACAGATGTAAAACTACTAAATAAAATTTGGCAAATTGAATCTAACAAAATATTAGAGGGATTTTTTTTATCATGATCGAGTGTGGTTTATCCTAGAAATATAGGGTTGGCCTAACATTCAAAAATCAATGTAGTTCACTATACTAGCAAACTAAAAGAAAAACCATATGATAATCTCAATACAGAGAAAGCTTTTGACAAAATCCAACATCCATTCCTGATGAAAGCTCTCAGCAAGACAGGAAAGAAGAGAACTCCGTCAACCTCAAAAAGATCGTTTACCAAAAAAACTTACAGCTAACACCATATTACTGATGAAAGATGGAATCATTCCCCTCAAGATTGGGAACACAAGGTTTTCCACTCTCACCACTTCTCTTCAATGTTGTACAAGAAGTGCTAGCCAGTGCAATTAAGCAAAAAAAAGAAATAAAAGACATCGAGATTAGAAAGGAAGGAGTTAAACTGTCTTTATTTGAAGATGATATGATCCTTTCTGAAAAAAGACCCCGAGGAATCTAGTAAAAAAACAACTATAATGAGTTTAACAAAGTTGCCAGATACACCATAGATAAACAAATATCAATGCTATATCCATATACTAGAATTATTAAGATGTTTACCGTTTAAGTACAATACATTTCCAACATTTTTAGGACATTTATGATGCACATGTAATCTCTAAGTTGGAAATGAGACACTATCTTATTTCCTTTATTTATGGATTCTCAAATAGTGAGTTTATTCTATAGATTTATAAATAACTTTTGATATTTAACAGCATTGATCACCTAGATTTATCTCTTCTTCTATTATACAAATGTTTAAAATAAGTGCATTTTTATAATCATACATAACTTCATTTTCTAAATGTTATCCACACTCATTATAATACAAATCTAATTATAATCATACAATTCACAAATGTGTATCCTAGTTTATTAAAAAATTTGCCGTAAGTTGAGTTGTGAGTTCTTCTAAGGTGCTACATAAAATCATCTAAGTACTCTTTTTATTGTTGTAAAATTATGCACATAAGAATAAAAACTTCAAGAAGATACTTAAAAAAAAGCAGCAGATCTCATTTCTTGACTCACTGACTGGCTTTGCACTAAAAGATGTGTGCTTCTGTGCCACAATATTTTCTCTTTTCTAACACTTAATGTCCCAACCTCTACCTCTGTATCATCATTTTCACAATTTCAAGGTTTATAACCTTCATACTGTGTGTATAACTATAAGTAAGTTTTGTATTTGGATTGAGAGTTATTTTTTAAATAGAAAAAATATCTAGGGCCTATATATTGAATACATAATTTTTACTCTGAATCAGACAGCATCTGTACATACAAAGACAAATTGCTAAATATACACCACTTGAAGCAAAAAAAAAAAAAAAAGGATTAGTAAGAGGGGTGCGAAAGAGAAACACATTCTTTTTTCTTTGAACATTTAATGTGTTTTTACCTTCTAAGATTATTTAGCTTCTTCACCATAAGGAATATAGCTATTCTTACATAAATCTCTTGGATCTTCAATCCTTCTGTTCTAACATTTGCTTTGGAACATTTGCTTTCTAACAATACCCACTCTACAGTTTTCAATCAAGGATCATCATTTTATTTTGGGTTTGCTTGGCGGGGGGGATTTTTTACTGTTTTATATTATTGGAAATTCCTTATTTTCTTGCAACCCAAGACTTGGTATTTCTTGAGGTATTTTATGTTTATTGAAATATATCCTCAGGTAATTCTTTCAGAAAGCCAAAGTGGGTGATTTTATCAATCACAATCTAATCATGAAAACAAAACCACTAGATTGTGTTAACAGCAGTGATTTAAAATAAAAAATTGTTTAAACATGTAATAATGGACTAAACAAAAAGGCATCCCAGGGATAATATCTGCAGTAAGCAGCTATTACTTCCAAGGCTTCAGAAACAAGAGCTTGAAGGAAGTACTATCAAAACCTAAGAGGTTGGCCAATGGGGATAGACCTCAGCACCAAGGGGGCACTGCCCAGCTACTGCTGGTAACTCAAAAGTATCAAAATGAGGACAGTTCTGGCAATATTAAGAAGCTGAAGAATGGAAAGAACACTGTCACTGCTGACATGAAATGCCACTGATACCTAACACTGATGAGAGTACCGAGACAACAGGGACAACGTCTTATATCCTCTCTTCTTGCCTGTCTCTTAATGGTAGAAACTGACAGCAAGCCAGTTAACATCATTTGAGAAATATAATTTGCACAGTCCCAGCCCCAGCATCAGAGTAGAATATCAGGTGTTTCTGAAGCTAAATTTTAAACAATCAGTATTGTACTTAATTTCAAAGCTTAGATGGGGAGAGAATTCTAGATTCAAAATCATTTTCCCTTATGAACTGAAGTCACATGCTTCTTTGTCTTCGATCTTTCAGTGATACTCATCAGAAGTCTAATTCCTCTATTGTGATTTACATAGTCCGTTACATACTCCCGTGCTTCACTACCTACATAGACCATTTTAAAAACCAACAGTTCCTCTTTTTCTTATTACTAAGATAGTAAAGGATTCAGAAATTTATATATATACTTCAAGAGAAAGAAGATCATATTGTAGTACTACTTTGCAATGCATCTAACATTTTGTTCATCTAACATTTCATAAATTTTTAAAATATACTTGGTATTCTTCCACACTTAAATGGCCACAAAGTATTCTTCATATGAAGAGCAGCACAACTTAACCAATTCTCCAACTATAGACATTAATATCGCCAAGCTTTTTACTATTATAAAGAACACAAAATAAACTTCCTTACAGATGAATGTTTGCACAAATCCATGAGTATATATATTCTCAGGATAAATTTCTAGAAATAGAATTGTAGAAATCCAGGAATATACATATTCTCAGGATAAATTTCTAGAAATAGAATTGTAGGGTCAAAGCACAATTTTAAAACTTTTGAAACATACTGCCAAAACACCATTCAGGAAGGTCATACTAGTTTATATTCTTACAAGCAAAAAGAATCAAAATGATCCCACACTACAACCAATAGCAAGAACAATCATTCTTTTACAAATATGAAGAAAATTATAAAATCTTACTAAGGCACAAAAAAGCAAACCTAGACAAATGGAAAAAAGGCATAACATGTTCTTAAGTATGTCACTTTTTGACATTAGATAACTCAAGTCAAAGGATTAGAAAAACTAAGGGCATCTGGGTGGCTCAGTTGGTTAAGCATTCAATTCTGGATTTTGGCTCAGGTCATGATCTCACAAGTTTATGGGTCTGAGTTCTGCATCAGCCTCTCTGCTGTCAATATGAAGCCTGCTTAGGACTCTCTCTTTCTCCTTTCTCTCTCTCTCTCTCTCTCTGCCTCCCCTGATCTCTTTCTCTCTCAAAATAAATAAACATTTCTTCAAAGAAAGACTAAACTAAAGAGTCCTTCCATTTTGAAACAAGTTGATTCTAGCAAATGTATAGTGTGTTTTAAATATATTGCTGGGTTGACCTAAAAGCAAGGGAATTCTCTAAGGACCACACCCCTACCTACTCCTCCAACCACTGTAAAAAAAAAAAAAAAAAAAAAAGTGAGGGGTGAGGGATACAAATTGTAAGTCTAGTTGATATGGAAGCTGGGAGCTCCAATCTATAAACAAACTGAAAGAAAAGTGACGCTTTGAAGGCAAAAGTCAATACCAGCCCTGCAACTGAGATAGATACTATAATTGAGGCCAGAAGCAAAGTGGGAGAGGTGAAACTGATGCTTCCACGTTGACCCTGGCTCTTCTGAAGAGAGCTGAAGTGGTCCTAAGTCAGTCACACTGTCAGATCACAGAACAAATCAATGGAGGAAAGAACACCCAACTTAAGTCTTTAGTAGGAGTCCTACAGATTAAGGGGAAAAAATATGAGTTCATACTTAAACATCTGTAAGCAAATGAGGTGGCAAGCTAACTTTAGACACCTACCCTAACAGAAGAACAATCATTTAAAGATAGATATATGTATGTATATATGTATGAATATACATATATATGTGTATATACTAATGTATATGTATATATACAGGCATACAGCACATTCAATTAAGTTGTACAGGTGTATATGCATAAGGAGTTAAATGAGGAATGATCACTACCAGGTTTATGGTGGTTATCTTCAGGTGATTTTAAATTTTCTCCTTAAACTATTATATAATGTTTGAGTTTTTATAATGAATATATACTATCTATATAATCATAAAAAGATAAAGCTACTTCCATTATATACAGGGGGAAATATTTCAGTGTTATTACTAGCCATATATTTCTATTTCTTCTTTTGTAAAAAATTTACTCATTTCCTTTGCCTGTTTTTCTATTAGTGTGGTAATCTTTTTATTCACATATTTTCCCACTTTTGGTAATTGCCTTTTAGTTTTGTCTATAATGTTAATACTAAAAATGTTTAAATTAATAACTAGTTAAAAGTATCAATATTTTCCTTTATGATTTCTACTCTGGTGAATTTTTAACTTCAATTACTTTTCTTCTCCATCCAATACTTAACATCATAAAAAAGAAGCAAGAATGTTGAAGAAAAGTAAAGAGCTCGTTCATAGTGTTCTCCAATGTTGATCTCTACTGGCCACGTGTTCTCCCTATCTCCTTCAATTCCTACTCATTTATGCTCAGTAACTATGTGCTGACAAGTTATCCTTATGGACCTAAAAATATTCACAGACTACACATACAAAATAAATTTACTTTTGCAATTATAAAGCAGCTCAAGCACCACTAACGTAATCTCAATCAGGAACACTGTTTTCAATAACAAGCTGATTAACCGAGCACCCTCATAAATGGTAATACCAATAAACAGGAGGTCAGGCTAAAAAAATCATCAGATTGTTAGACTTCCACTTCTAGAAAGATGGGTTAGACATAATTCTCCTATTCCTTCCACTAAGTACAACTAAAAAACACTGGATATTATATATAAAACAGAAGAAGACTGAAGAGTGGACAGAACAGCAGACTAGCTAGGAAACTCAGTATCAAATATCCTAGACTTGGAGCTAAAGAAACCAGCAACCCCAAAACACCAATATATTCACATTTACAAAGCCCCAAATGAAGTTAAAGGACCAAGAAAGGGGGCAGTCTAACAAGATCCAAAATTTTTAGAAAATAAGTATTTGACATCAATTGAACACCACAAAAAGTCTGTAACCATCCCCAACTAGGTTAGCAAAGGCCAAATGGCCTTCCTCCTTCCTGAGATTCTAACAATATGCCCACTGGGGTAGTGTCAAAAGAGGCCAAAAGGAGAGCCAGGATTTTCATCTCTGTCAAAGGGTATCAAGGTTTTACCTGCTTATGGTGTTGGTAGAGACCACAGGAAGAACCTGGGCTTGCACCCCGATCCAGCAGTAATGAGGTTCTCTATTGACCTCTACTGACATGGAGTGAAGTGGGGGGGGCTTCTTGTTACCAGGCAGGGTTGGGAGTTCTGAGTAATGATGAAAATTCTAACTCTGCATTCAGTCTCCTCTGAGACCAACCCAGTAGGAAGTAGGAAGAGGGCCTTGCCTTCTAGGTGGGAGTGATGAATTATGTATATATAGTGTAATAACTAGAACAGTCACTAAAAAAAGAGTTGTAACAAAGGGATATACTCATAAATACTAAAATAAATTGGAATGGAATTCTAAAAACTTTTCAAGAATCCCACAGAATGAAAACCAGAAAATAAACACTAAAATGGTACACACCAGCCTTAACATATCACTACTTACATTAAATTTAAATGGTTTAAACATAAAAATTAAAAGAGAAACAGTGGCACAGAGGATTGAAAAAACACAACCCAACTATAAGCTATGTACAAGAAACTCACCTCAAATTTAATAATATAAGCAAATTCAAAGTAAAAGATGGAAAGAAATGTATAAAGTAAACATTAACTAAAGGAAATGTCATTAGCTAAAGGCTAGATTATTATCAGAAAAGGGAGAGTCCAAAACACAGAAAATTCCCAGACACAGAGAGAAACATTATAATGATTAAAAGGTAAACCCACCAAGGATATACACTATACTAAATATGTATATACCAAAAATCAAGCTGCTAAAAATGTGAGATGAAAATTGATAGAACTGAAAAGAGAAACAGATAAACCTACAATTATATTGGAAACATCAACATTCCTCTCTCAAAAACTGACAGAGTAACTAGACAGAAAATCAGCAAAATTGTAGAACTCAACAACATCAACCAACAAGATCTCATCAACATTTATAGAATCTCTACCCAAAAAGAACAGAATACAAATTCCTCTCAAGTGCCCACAGAATGTATATGTAGATAGGCCATATCCTAAGCCATAATACAAACCTCAATAAACTTACAAGAATTTAAACCATACAGAACGTTCTCTCTGACCACAATGAAATCAAATTAGAAATCAGTAACAGAAAAATATATGAAGGGGCACCTGGGTGGTTCAGTAGGTTAAGCATCTGGCTTCGGCTCAGGTCATGATCTCACGATTCGTGGGTTTGAGCCCTGTGTCAGGCTCTGTGCTGACAGCTCAGAGCCTGGAGCCTGCTTCGAATTCTGTATCTCCCTTTCTCTCTGACCCTCCTCTGCTCGCACTCTTTCTGTCTCTCAAAAATAAATAAAACACATTAAAAAAAATTTTTAATAATAAAAAATTTTAAAAAATACATGAAAATCTCCCACTTGCAAACTAAACAACACATGTGTAAATAGTACTTGTTCAAAGAGGAAGTCCAGAAGAAAATCAAAAGATACACAGAACTGAATAAAAAGGAAAGTATTACATATCAAAATTAGTGGGACACAGCTGAAGCATAGTTAAGAAATTTGAAGCACGAAATGCATACATTGTAGGGGCACTAAGATGGCTTAATGGGTTAAGCATCTGACTATAGCTCAAGTCACGATCTTCTGGTTCCTGAGGTTCGAGCCCCACACTGGACTCAGAATGTGGAACTTGCTTCAGATTCTGTGTCTCCCTCTCTTTCTACCCCTCCCCTGCTCATGCTCTGTCTGGTCTCTCTCAAAAATACACATTTTAAAAAAAATTTTTAAAAAGAAAAGTCCCAAATCAACAATCTAAGCTTCTCCATCAAGAATCTACAAAAAGAAGAGCGAAAGAGACTAAAAGCAAATAGAAAGAAGGAAATAACAAAGAGCAGAAATCAATGAAACAGAACATAGAAAAACAGAGAAAAATCAATGAAACGAAGCCCTACTTCTTTGAAAAGATCAATAAACTTGACAAACTTGTAGCATGACTGACAGAAAACAAGAGAAAGAATACAAATTACCAGTATCAGAACGCAACCAGGGATATCACTATGGACCCTGCAGACATGAAAACAATAATAAAGGAATACTATAAACAATTCTATACACACAAATTTGATGATTTCAGTGAAATGGACCACTTTCTCAAAAACAAAAACAAAACCACAAACTACTGCAATGCACCCAACATGAAATAATTTGAATAGATGTAAAACTATTTCAAAAATTAAGTTAACAACTTAAAAACTCTCCAAAAATGTATCTCCAAATCTTTTTTACTGGAGAATTCCAAGAAACATGTAAATATCAGCAAACAATTCTACGGAATCTCTTCCAAAAATAGAAGACAGACACTTCCCAACTTATTTATGAAGCTAGTATTATCCAGATACCAAAACCAGACAAAGACAGTAGGAAAAAAGAAAACTACAGACCAATATCCTCCATGAATATTCCTCAACAGTATCAAACATAATTCAGTAATATACAAAGGAATTATAACCATGTGAGGTTTACTCCAGGACTGCCTAGCTATTTCAAAATCTGAAAATCAATCCATATAATCCATGATATTAACAGACTAAAGAAGAATTACATGATCATATTAATTGATGCAGAAAAAGCATTTGACATTTAACACCCGTTCATGATAAAAACAGAAGTGAAACTTCACTAACTTTAAGGAGCATCTACAAAAAAACATAGAGCTAACATTATACTTAATGGTAAAAGAATAAACGCTTTCTCCCTAAGATTGAGAACAAGATAACAATATCCACTCCCACCATTCTTACTCAATATAGTGCTGGAAGTTCTAGGGATGCCTGGGTGGCTCAGTTGGTTAAGCATCCCACTTTAGCTCAGGTCATGATCTTAAAGTCCCTGAGTTCAAGTCCTACATCAGGCTCTATGTTGACAGCTCACAGCCTGGAGCCTGTTTCAGATTCTGTGTCTCCTTCTCTCTCTGTCCCACCCCTGCTCATGCTCTCTCTCTCTCAAAAATAAACCAAAAAAAACTTTTTAATATATAGTGCTAGAAGTTCAAGAGAGTGCAATAAGGCAAGAAAAAGAAATAAAAGACATATAGATGGGAAAGGAAAAACTCTTGCACATGTCCTCTTGGCAAATGACATGACTATCCACATAAAAAAATTCCAGAGGCACCTGGATGGATCAGTTAGAGGAGCATGCAACTTTTGATCTTGAGGTCGTGAGTTAGGGCCTCATGACAGGTGTAGAAATTACTTAAAAAATACAAGATCTCAAAAAAAATTTTTTTTAATTCCAAAAAATCTACATACAACACTCCTAGAATTAATATTTGAGTTATGCATGGTTATAGGATACAAAATATACATATGTAAACTATATTTCTGTGGACACCAAAATTAAAAATAAAATACCATTTATAACTGATTTTAAAAATGAGAAACTTAGGTGTAAATTTAAAAAAACATTTAAAGGACTTGTATGTTCAAAACCAGACAATGTTGATGAAAGAAATCAAAGATAATCCAAATAAATGAAGAGACATACCTTGTTCATAGACTGAAAGACTCGACATAGTAAAAATAGCTGCTAACAAGTGAATAGTTAAAAAAGAGTGGTACCCATACCATAGAATAATACTCCACAATAAAAAGGAATGAATATTGATACATGCAACAACCCATATGAACTTCCACAGAAGGATGCTGAATGAAAAAAAGCCAATTCCCAAAAGGTTACATACTATATCATTCAATATTCTTGAAATGATGAAATTACAACAATGAGAACAGATTAGTGTTTGCCCAAAGTTAAGGAGAGGTGGAAACAAAGGAATGGGTATAGCTATAAGAGGACAACATGATGGATTCTTGTTGTGAAGAAAATATTTTGGAATTTTACTGTATCAATGTCAATATCCTGATTGCAATATTGTACCATAGGTTTTCAAGATGTTATTATAGGAAGAAACAATCAAGGCTACACAGGATCTCTATTTCCTACAACTGCCTGTGAATTATCTCAAAATACATTTAATTTTTAAAAGTCTTCAGAAACACACACTGTGGTAGTTCCTTTCCTTCTTAGATACTCATGCCTGCCATTCCTTCATGGAGAGATGGAACCTATTCCTTCCCTCTCCTTGAATCTGGCTGGTCTTAGTAATTTGATTAATTTATAGGATTTGGGGGGCTAGGACACAGCTTTTCAGCTTCCACTCGCCCTCTTGGAAAATTTGCTCTGGTGGTAGCAGATGTCACATAAGAAATTCGATCACTATTTGAAACTGTTATCCACAGAGTATGAGATGCTAGCAGCCACTACCCCAAGCACCAGACATGTGAGTGAAGCAGCCATCTTGGATATTCTAGCTCTAATACATTCTTAAAACAGAATTAAGACCCCAGATGTATAGCTCCAGTCAAGATTTCCCAGCTATCTCTATTCTTTCAAGCCAATCCATCTGATGCTCCAGGCATTATGGAGCAGAGATACACCATCTCACAGATAAACTATTGACCCATAGATTTGTAAACATAATAACTAGTTGTTGATTTATACCAAAGATCAGCAAACTTTTTTCAGTAAAGGGCCAGAAAGTAATTTTTTAGGCTTTGAGAGCCACATAGTCTCTGTCACAACTACTCAACTCTGGCATACGTACAAAAGTGACCAAAGACAATATGTAAATAAATGTGACTATGTTTCAAAAATTTTATTTATATAAACATGAAAGTCTGAGTTCCATATAATTTTCATGTCTCACAAACTATTCTTTTTCTGTGTTTTTTTTCAAACATTTAAAAATGTAAGGAAGTCCATTCTTAGTTTCTGGGCTGTACAAAAAACAAGTGGAAGGTTGGTTTTGGCACCATTGGCTATGGTTTCCTGACCTCTGGCTTACAGAGTTAGGTTTTGGGATAGTTTTTTTCTACAACAATGGATATCTGGGACACACATTATTTAGGAGTAAAGGAAAATAACTCTGCAATTTATCTCAAACTGTTCCAATACAGAAATAATATATATGTAAGGAAAGAAAAATTGACAATATATAGCAAATGGGGCAAAATGTTAATATTTGATGACATTCAGTGACGGCTACAGGGAATTCTTTAATCCCCCAACCCCACGCCATAGCAATATTAGATAACATTTGGGTGTATTTCCTCCCAGTATCCCTACCAAATTAAACATAATTGCTCGTTTTTACCTTAGGTGAATAACAAACAGCCCCACCAAATCTTTCAATAGTGACAAATATTTCAATAACCCTTTCAATAGTGACAAATATTTAATCACATCTTCTACTAGACAACACTAATGCCAACAAACTTACTTGGAAGTGTTTAAGCATTCATTTAAGGTTTTTGGTAAGGAAAAAAAAAGTCTGTGCATATGTGAATATAAATGTTGGGGATAGCGATAAAAACTAATGCTCTCCAATAGCTCTGCAACAGAGAAGGGTTCATTTTTAATCTAGTTGTAAGGAATGTCAAATGATGTTGGCTTGCCCTCAGGAATAATGAACTACAATGTACTGTGGTGATTTTCAGGTGGCTGAACATTTGAGTTTGTCATTTCAAAATAAACATATTTTTAGTTTTAAAAGGAAGCTGTGGGGGAAAAAAACTTGAAATACTGTTACTATCTAACTTTTAAAATAATTCCAACACTTTAAAGAGTGGAGTAAAGAGGTTAAAGAAGTCATACAGGAATAAACACAAATCCACAGACAGACTGCAAAAGGTAGCCTTTCTACAAATCAACTTTCACTGAATCAGGATCTAAAATATTCTGTTTTCTGCGAATCCTCCTTCTTCCTAAAGCACTAAACTACAAAGTTACATCAACAATAGAATTTTTTAAAACATTTATTTATTCTTGAGAGCACAGAGCCCGATGCGGGCCTCAAACTCACAAACTGTGAGATCATGACCTGAGCCGAAGTAGGACACTTAACCCTCTGGGCCACCCAGGCGCCAGTAACAATAGAATTTTTGAGACCTGCAATTAAGTTTGGAAATCTTGTAGATCTTTTAATTTTACAGATGCGTTCACCTGGACAGCAACAGGACCAGATTAGAAACCCAGGCTCCTGGATTAAATGTTCTTTCATTTTTGCAAGCCTTGCTTATTTAAGTAATAAGGTACTGAACTGCACACTCCAGGTTGCCTCTGTCATTCTAATGAATCTTAAAACCTCAGACCTGAAAAGAATTTTAAAGATCACCTTGATAGTGTAAACACTACTTAGTCTAGATACATGAATCCTGTCTACACTATGCCTGCCAAGCAGTTACCCAGATCTTCCAGCAACAGAGGAAACCATTAGCTCCACCCAGACTGCCCACAGTACCTTCCAACAACCCCAACTGTCCCTATGCTAAAGGAAACCCACCTCCCTTTAACTTCTATCCTCTTGGTGCCTGACAGAACACACCTACTTCCATTTCCAAAAGTAGCCTTTCAGATACTTCACTCAGCCTGGAGTATTTTCTCTTCTCGAAGCTAAATATCCCTAACTCCTTAAACCTAACCCTGTATAATTCTGACCACTCCTCCCTCCTAGTCACTTTCCTCTAAACACATTCCAACTTCTATAAACCACCTTAAACTAGGATGGCCAGAACTGAAGATAGTACTTCAAATATGGTCTAACTAAAGAGGAACCATTAACTTCCTTTCTTAGAGACATCCATTAATATAGCTTAAGGACATGTTTGTCTGTTTTCTTTTTTTTCCACAGCCACATCACATCAGACTCATAATAAGCTTATCACTAAATAAAATCTTTAACTTCCATGGTAATTCAAATCTCTTCCACTATACTCTTACATGGCAAGAATCTATTTTAGACTAAAATGCACAGTTTTATATATTTATGCCATTAAGGTAATCTTGTTAAATTCAGTCCATGATTCCAGCCCAATGAGATCTTTTGGTACCCTGGTTCTTAATTCATAGATCTACTATCCTCAAAGCTGACCATGATCTGCAAATTTGAAACAAACACCTTCTATACTACATATAAGTAAAGTAATTGATAAAAATAGAATAAAGACAACACCCAGTCCTGTGGTAAGGCTGTAGAAATGTCCCTTTGAACTTAAAATAATAAATTATCCAGTTTTCAGAACATATTTTTTCTGTCTTGACAGTATCACCATGGAACTCAGCAAACCCTTTGCTGAACTATAAATGTAATATGTTTACCACACTTACTCTCTAAGGAATAGATCTGTCCAAAAAATGAATTCAGGTTGGACTAAAATGACTTCTTCTTAATGATAGCATACTGGTCTCTTGTTATTAAGTGCTTATTAATACATCCTAGTTTTTTTCTTGTGTTTTTCAAACTTCCTAAGGCTCAAATATTAACCTGTTTAGCCTACAGTTTTATTCTATAGTTTTCTTGAAGAAAAACAAACAAAAAATTACTCTTCTCTAGGTTTCTTCCTATAGGTCTCCTGATCCTGTTGGGACTTCAAAAAAAAAAAAAATCACGAGTGCCAAAGCAGATTTTTGTTTTCCTTCTTTTGGAGTATCTGAATAAAAAAGCTTTAGTGGAGTGATATTTCTTTTCATTTTCATGTCTACTTTTTCTCTACATATCAAAATATATTTTAAAGCTCTGAATATTTTGTAACCATCAGTCTGGTACCAACTTGAAACTGCAGCAGTATTTTACCTGGAATCCAATAATTTCCCAATGTTTATCTAGTTTATATTTTGAATAGGTTATATTAATTCTGGATGCTAATATTCAATATCTCAAAGTGTGCTTGTTCATACAGGCATATACCACACTTATTTGTTTTCAACAAAAATATCAATTTTGCTAACAAAAACGTATACTCTGACTTCTTTCTATCTCTAATCCTCCAATCACACACATTAAGAATATCCCCTGCTGGAGCAACTGGATATCTACATGGAAAAAAACAAACCTCCACCTCTACCTCACATAGTGCATCAATATTAACTTGAAATGGATCGTAGACATAAATGTAAATGCTTATTTGTAAAACTTCTAGAAAAAAACCAGAAAATCTTCATGACCTTGCAATAGGCAAAGGTTTCTGAATACACAAAACACACCCACCACATAGAAAAAAATGGTAAACTGGATTTCATCAAAATTAAAAATTCCTCTTAAAAATATTATGGATATGAAAAGACATAGAATTGGAGAAAATACTCATAATGTTTTTATCTGCCAAAGTGTTGGTATCTAGAATATGTGAAAGAATTCTTACAAATTAATTAGAAAGCAAACAATCCAATTTTTAAAAAATGAGTAGAGGATTTAAAGAGTTTTAAAAACAAGATACACAGAGGTGCCTGGCTGGCTCAGTCACCACAGCATGCTACTCTTAATCTCAGGGTCCTGAGTTCAAGCTCCATACTGGGCATGTAGCCTACCTTAAAAAAAAAAAACACCAATGAACAATAAGCACATAAAAATGGTACACAACAGCATTACTCATCAGGAAAATGCAAATTAAAATCAAAGGAAGATATTCACTACTTCACTACATACTTACTGAAATGTCTAAAATTTTTATTAACAATGTTGAGACGCAAGTTTATTACAGACCATCTTAATAACAAACAGGAGGCAAACTGCAAGGCTGAAAACTACATTTCCACTGACATTTCTAAGGAAACAAACCTGATTATATAAAATTCACCTAAGTACTAAAATAACATATTCATATCTAACAATTTGCTTAATATATCAATTAAACATAACCTAATTTATCTACTTGTTTAAATATAATTAGAAGCATCATGTGTAACTGAGAAAATCAGTAGCAGAAGAATTTTTCTCCCTACCTCTACAAATTAAAGATTTAAGACTAATCATTTCTTTTAGGAAATACTGAAAATTTGATTAATCCAAATTTAAGTTAAAACATATCCTATCTTGGGGCGCCTGGGTGGCTCAGTCAGTTAAGCATCTGACTTCAGCTCAGGTCATGATCTCACAGTTCGTGGCTTCAAACCCCATATTGGGCTCTATGCTGACAGCTCAGAGCCTGGAGCCTGCTTTGGATTCTCTGTCTCCCTCTCTCTTTGCCCCTCCCCCACTTGCGCTCAGACTCTTTCTCTCTCAAAAATAAACAAACATTAAAAAATGTTTAAATATATATATATATTCCACTTCAATCACTGCATGAAACATTTAAGTGCCTACTCTATACACTGGGTACATGCTTAATTAGTAAAATCGTTTCTAAAAACTTTACAGTCAAAGGTAGAAAACATTTCACAAAAGCATCAAATGCTGGAACTCAAATCCCTTTGAAAGTGCTAAATATGTTAACCCCCCTCACCAGTACCACAAACATAGTTACTGGCTTACATTCTTCTCTTTTTCTCTTTTCCAGCCCTCACCCAGTGTTTTCTTCATGACAGGCATTTTAATTACAGTAACAAACCTCCTTACTTTGTTACTATAGGAAGGAGAAGGCACTCAAATTATAACACTGAAATCATTCTATGTAGGAGAGAAGCTATATATAGCCTTTGGGACCCAATGAAAGTTCTGTCACATTTATATTATAATCCAGATTCTTTCAAGCAAATGTGTCATCTCCAAAATACTTAATACACCTGGAAAATTAGTATTTTACATGTTTGAATAATCAATGCCTTGCCAAAAGGACATTTGTTTAAATTGCATCAGAGACCTCATTCCTAAATTTCATGTGGAAGTGCAATAATTTCTGTGTAAAATAGGAAATTCAGGATCTTCTCCACAACTCCAGATACAAACTTAAACAATTTGACAAATTAGGACCTGAATCACAATTTTAAATTGAGAATCTTGAATGGCAGACAGATTTGTTTTATACACACACACACACACACACACACACACACACACACACACTATGTATAATACAATTAGTGACTGACTAATTGTATTATACATAGCCTCAGATTTTAGAAGCTCAGAGAACCAAGCAGGATAAATATAAAATAATCTACACCTAGGCATATCTTATTCACACTACAGAAAATCAAAGACAGGCAATCTTTTAAAAAGCAGAGGAAAAAAAAACACTTTTCTATGAAGGAGTAAGCCTATGAATTACATCAGACTTTTTTTCATAAATCATGCAAGCAGGAAGAGAGTGGAGTGAATATTTATTAAATATGTGTTCAAGGGGAAAGAAAAAAACCAATGTAGAATTTGGTATCCAGTGAAATTACCTTTTTAAAGTAAAGACTTTTTCAGATAAACAAAAATTGAGGGAATTTGTCAACAGTATACCTCCCTTGCAAAAATGTTCAAAATTTTTTTCAAAAACAAGGAAAATTATATTGGTCAGAAACTAAGATCTTCATAAAGAAAGGAAGAGCATTAGAGAAGGAATAAATAAAGGTAAAGTAAAAGCTTTTATTTTCCTAATTCTTAACTAATCTAACAGGTAACAATTTGTTCAAAATAGTAATAGCAACACTGTATTTGATGATTAGAGCTCACGAATAAGTGAAATGAGTGACAGCAATGTTATAAAATGAGAAAAGAATTGGGAGTACTTTGTTATAAGGTACTTGCAGTATCTGTGAAGTACTATCAGGTTACTTGAAAAACAACTTGGATTAGTTGTAAATGTGTATTGTAACCTTAAGGGCACTCTCTAAATAAAAGTTTTTATAGAAGTAAAATTCATATGCTAGGAGAATATGATGCTCAATTAAAACCAGACAAAAAAAATAAAACAGAGAAGGCAGAAAAAGAGTGAAAGGCAAAAAAGAAACAAAGAGTAAAAACAAAGAATAGAAAACAGTAACATATGGTAGATATCCAACTGTATCAGTAACAACAATGGTCTAACTTAACTAATTAAAAGATTATCAGAATGGTTAAAAAAAAAAAAACAAGACTCATGCTGTGTTCACAAACTGAATGCTGTCTACAATGTTGTCTACAATAAACCATTTTATCCCCCTCCTCTCATATCCACCTACAAAGATATTTTCATGCTGGTTACCCACCAACTCCATAAGGACTTCCTTGTCCTTACTGGACTTGTCCCAGTGGGACCCAAGCTGCCCAGGCCTGGGATGGCTATCAAGATCCTATGAGAACCAGCTTCATTATCCCTCAAGACTTGGGGTCACAAGTCTTGTTTTTCCTTGCTGTTTTGGAATAGGACGGACTCGTTTACCCCACAGGGACCTAATAAGTCTCTGCCTGTGGCAACAGCATTGTATATACAATATATGAGATGGGCCCAGGGAGCCAGGCTTGGGTATAGAATGCTGGGGGCCACTCTCCACCCTCACTTTGAACCTCACACCAGACTTCCGGACTTGCATCTGGGCCTGGATGTGGTGGGGAAGCCAAAGGCCAGCCAACCATTTCCCTAGAACTATGGAGTGGCTTGCCCTGCTCTACTGCTGCCAGGAGGGAAAAGTCCTGTAAGGGAGACCTCTTGAGGCTCTGTGCTGCTGGCCTCGTTGGGGCCTCTGTGAGACACTAGTTTCGCAGGTATCTCCCACCAGGGAACGTCTCTGCCCTGCTCTGCCTACAGTAAGCCAATTTTTAATATAAAGACACAGATCAAACGTGAAGAGATGGAAAAGACAGGCCTTGCTAACACTAATCCAAAATTGCTTTAGCAGCTATAATAATTTTAGATAAAGCAGACGTTAGTTACGCCAAGGAATGTTATTAGAAATAAAGAGAGGCACTACATGGGGTGCCTGATTAAGTTCAACTAGTTAAGCCTCTGACTTTGGCTCTAGTCATGATCTCGCGGTTTGTGAGTTTGAGCCCTGTCGGGCTCTCTCCTGTCAGCAAAGCCGGCTTAAGATTCTCTGTCCTCTCTCTCTGCCCCTCTCCCACTTGTGTGTGCATAGGTGTTCTCTCACTCTCTCTCTCTCTCTCTCAAAAATAACATTTTTTAAATAAAATAAAAAGAAATAAAGAGGCATTACATAATGACAAAGGGGTCAATTCTCCAATAAGCCATAGCATCTCCTAATGTGTAGAGCCTACAATAGAGCATCAACATATGTGAGGCAAAAACTGGTAGAACTACAAGAGGAAAAGGAAGAATGAACTATTACAGCTGGATACTTTCATACCCCTCTAACAGGAACTGACAGATCCAGCTGAAAAAAAAAATCAGTAAAGACATAATTGCCTGAGCAGCACCACCATTCAACTGGATCTATAGAATTCTTCATCCAGTGAGGGCAGAATGCATATTCTTCTCAAGTTCACACGTGATATTCACCAAGACAGACCACATTCTGGGCCATAAATTACATCTTAAAATTTTAAAAGAACTGAAATCATACAAAGTATCCTCACATACACAATGGAATTAAACTAGAAATCCATAACAGAAAGATAACTGGAAAACTCCAAAATACTTGGGAGATTAAACAACACACTTCTAAAAAACACATGAGTCAAAAGAGTCTCAAGAGAAATTTAAAATATTTGAACAAATAGAAAATGAAAATACAACTTAGCAAAAGTTGTGGGATCTGGCAAAAGCAGTGCTTAGAAGGATATTTATAGCACTGGCTGCATATATTAGAAAAGAATAAATCAATAATGTAAGCTTCCAATTTAGGAAATAAGAAAAGAGCAAATATAAACATAAAGTTATATAAAAGAGCATATATAAACATAAAGTTAAGCAGAAGGAAAGAATAAAAATTAGAGGAGAAATTAATGAAATTGAAAACGGATACCAATAAAAAACCAAAGGTGAGTTCTCTGAAAAGACCAATTAATAAAATTCTAACCAGGTTAACAAAAAACAAAACAAAACAAAGATGGGATTCCCAGGTAGCTCAATTAAGTATCTGACTTCAGCTCAGGTCATGATCTCACAATTTGTAAGTCCGAGCCCTGGGTCAGGCTCTGTACTGACAGCTCAGAGCCTGGAGCCTGCTTCAGATTCTGTCTCCCTCTGTCTCTGCCCCTCCCCATTCAAATTCTGTCTCTCTCTCATAAAATAAATAAATAAACATTTAAAAATATTTTAAAGGAGAACAAATTATTAAATCAGAAATGAAAGTGGGGCCATCACTCCTAATTCTGTGCACATTAAAAAGGTAATATAGAAATATTATGAACAATTCTATAACCACAAGTTTGATAACCTAGGTAACATGGACCAATTCCTTGAAAAACTATCAGTGCAAAGCATGATATGAGACTCAAACCCATGAACCATGAGATCGTGACCTGAGCCAAAACCAAAAGTCAGAATCTTAACCAATTATGCTATCCAGGGACCCCAACATCCTGTCACATTCTTAATAACCACTGAGAGTACAGAATCTGCTTGGAATTCTCTCTCTCTCTTCCTCTCTCTCTGTCCTTTCCCCCTGCAAAATAAATAAACATTTTTAAAAACTGTAGAAGAGAAAAAAGACAAGCCACAGAATGGAAGAAGATGTCTGCAAAACATCTATCTGATAAAGGACTGGTACCTACATATACCAAGAACTCTTAAAATTTTTTTTAATGTTTACTTATTTTTGAGAGGGAAAGAGACAGAGCACAAGTGGGGGAGCGGCAGAGAGAGAGGGAGACACAGAATTTGAAGCAGGCTCCAGGCTCTAAGCTATCAGCACAGAGCCCAACGCAGGGCTTGAACTTACAAACTATTAGATTATGACCTGAGCTGAAATCAGACAGCTAACCTAGGTGCCCCAATACTAAGAACTCTTAAAACTCACAATAAGAAAACAACCCAATTTTTTACATGGGCAAGTGATCTGGACACCTCATCAAAACTATGCAGATGTCATCTAGGCTTTTGAAACAATGCACAAAAATCGTATGTCACTAGAAAACTGTAAATTAAAACAAGATATGGACCTCAAGGGTGTCATGCTAAGCGAAATAAGTCAGGCAGAGAAGGACAGATACCATATGTTTGCACTTATAGGTTTTACAGGAGAAACCTAACAGAGGACCATAGGGAGGGGAAGGGGGAAAGAGAGCTGGGGAGAGTGAGGGACAAAAATCATGAGAGACTCTATTGAAATTTAAAAACGAATAGAGGACTGAAGGGGGAGGAAGGGTGATGGTGTTGGAGGGGGGCACTTATGGGGAGCAGCACTGGGTGTTATATGGAAACCAATTTGACAATAAACTATTATAAGTCAAAAAAAAAACAAGGTATCACTACACACCTATAATAATGGTGAACATTCAAAACACTGACATCAAATCCAGGTGAGGATGTCAAGCTAAGGAACTTCCCTTCACTGGTGGTGGGAATGCAAAATGATTCCGGCATTTGGAAAATAATTCAGCAGTCTATTACAAAACTAATACTCTTTACATATGATACAGAAATTATGCTCCTTGGTATTGATCCAACTGAGTTAAAAACTTATGGTCCATACAAAAACCTATACACAGACATTTATAGCAACTTTATTCATAATACCAAAACTCAGAAGTAATCAAGATGTCCCTCAATAAATGAATGGACAAACAAATTTTAGTACATCCATACAATGGAATACTATTTAGTACTAAAAAATAAATTAGCTATCAAGGCACAAAAAGATATGGAGAAACTTTCAATGCACATTGCTAAGTGAAAGAAGCCAATTCTGAAAAGGCTACATATTCTATGATTCCAACCATATGATACTCTGGAAAAGGCAAAACTATGGAGACAGTACAAAGATCAGTGGCTGCAACGGATTTAGGAAAAGGGATAGAAGAATGAATAGGTGGAGTACAGAGGATTTTTAGGACAAACTATCCTGTATACTGTAATGGTGGGATGTTTTACATTTGTCAAAACCCATACAGAGGCACAACACAAAGGGTGAAACTAAGGTAAACCGTAAACTTCAGATAATAATAGTGTATCAATATCAGATGAGGATGATCTCTATGAAATGGTATAGAATGATTTCCAGAATATTTTGTTAAGTGAAAAGCAAAGTGAAAGAGAGAACCAACAATACTGTCTTACCCCTTTTATGTAAGAAAGAAGTAAAGAGAAAAGTACATGTATCTGATCATCTGTGTAAAAAGAAACACAGTAAAAATATATTCAGACTCAACAAATAATGCTGAGTTAAGTTAGAATAACTGGACATTTATTTGCAGAAGAATGAAGTTGGACCCGTTCCTGCCACCATACACAAAAATTAAAATAGAGTTTTAGGTACAATTTAAAACACAAGGAATAAAATAAAAAATAGCTAAATCAGACTTCACGAAATTTAAAACCATTTGTGTATCTTAAGGCACCATTCAAGAAAGTGAAAAGATATTCAGCAACTCACTGAACAAAATAAAATCATAAACCTGGTAAGTGTCTTATATATAAAATGCATAAAGAACTCTTACAATGCAATGCTAAAAAGATAACCCAATAAAAATGGGCAAAAGATAAGAATACATTTGTCAAAACAAACAAAAATAAATGGCCATTGAACCCAGGAAAAGACTGTGGCTAAACATCATCTAACAATTAGAGAAACATAAATGAAAATCATAATGATATACCACTGTACACCTACAGGATGTTTAGAAGACAGTAAGATGTGTTGGTGAGGATAAAAAGCAACTGGAGCCCTTATACATTGCTGGTGGGAATATAAAATAATGTAGCCACTTTGGAAAATGGTTTAGCAACTCCTCAAAAATTTAACAAAATTACCATATGACCTAGCAGTTCCATTTCTAGGTATATACTCAAGACACAAATGTTCATATTAACATTATTAATAATAGCCATAAAGTAGAAACAACAGAAACATCCATTTAGTATAAATACAATGCAGCATATTCATACTACAGAATATTTTCAGCAATGAAAAGGAATTAAATATTGATACATGATACACATGGATAAACCCTAAAACCCATTATAAGTGAAAGAAATCAGTCACAAAAGACCATAAAGTAAAATTCCATTAACATGAGAAGTCTCCAATATGCAAATATAAAGAGGCGGAAAACAAATTAGGAGTTCCCAGAGCAGAGGTAGGGTAGGAGTACAGGGCAGGTGGAAGAAGGCAAAGAGGGGAGGGGAAGTTCCAAACAAGGAGTGACTACTAATGAGTATGAGTTTCTTTTAGGGCTGATGAAAATGCTAAAAAATTAGATGGTGATGATGGTTGCACAACTCTAGGAATATACTAAAAACCAATGAATTGAACACTTAGGGTGAACTGTATAGTACATGAATTATATCTCAATAAATCTGTTAAAAAAGGAGAAGAAAAAAACCAGAATAATGAAACTAGTTACAATCAGGTGTTGGATGGAACAAGGGGGAAAGGATACAGCCATGGGAAAAGGATACAAGGGATGGCAGAAATAGACCTCTTTAAAAATAACTCTTTCTTGGGAACCACATTAAAATTCATTAACTTATAAGATAATTCAACAAGAATGGGGATTTTCTAAAGCAAAATACAAATAAAAAGAAAAGAAAGCTATTTGTGTTCTGAATTAAAAATATAACCACACTGAATGCTAAAAGTTTGATAAGGAATAGGACATTTACATACATACAAATATATTTATATGATGCAGAGAGTACACACAATCACTTTGGCATTCCTGCCAAAAAGTCATAATCTGAACCTAATCATGAGGAAAGAACAGACAAACTCGAATTGAGGAACATTCTTCAAAAGTATCAAGGTCATGAAAAACAAAGAAAGACTGAAGAATTTTATCAGATTAAAGGAGAATGAAGAGGGGCGCTGGGGTGGCTCAGTCAGTTAAGCGTCCATCTCTTGATTTTGGCTCAGGTCATGGTCTCGTGGTCATGAGATCTTGCCCCACCTCAGGCTCTATGATGGGCATAAAGCCTGCTTAAGATTCTCTCTCTCTCCCTCTTCTCCCTCTCTCTCTTCCCCTTCCTGCCTTTCTCTCTCTCAAGATAAGTAAATAACTTTTAAAAATAAATAAATAAGTAATAAAAGGAGTGTAAAGAGATATAACAGTTAAATGTAACATATGACCCTGGACTGGATTCTGATTTACAAAACACATTATCTTTTTGCTAGAAATGAAACTATAAGTGGAGAAATATGAATTAGGTCTACAGATTAACAATTTTCTGTTTCAATAAACTGAACTATTGTCACCTAAGAAAATGTCCTCGTTTTTACAAAATACACACTTAAGTATTTACGGGTAAAGGTGCATCATACGTAATGTTAACAGAAAAATGACATACGAAGAAAGCAAAAGAGAATGATAAAAGTTGGCACTTGGGGAATCTGGGTGAAAGGTATATGGGAATTCTTTGCACTAATTTTGCAACTTTTCTAAAGGACTGAAATTCTTTCAAAATAAAAGCTTATTTTTTTAAAAAAGAAATAGTACTGCAACAATATACCTCCTGTTAGAACCTAGTGCCAAAGAAAACTAAACGAAAAGGTTATTTGTAAATACATAACTGAATAAATGAGAAAAGTCAAATCTTTCTAATGGAATTCCAAATGTGAGAAGACTAAAGGAAATCATCATTAGAATACAGTAATAATTGCTGCAGCCAAAATCTACTAAAGAATTTAATATTAGTGGTTGCAACTTTAAAGAGAAGTAGGATATTTACACAACCTCACAAGTTATCTCCCTCCAAAATTTGTTAATTTTGTGGTGGCTTTAATACATGTCCACAAATCCTTTGATACTCCTCCTTCCAGGATATGAAACAAAATTCCCCTCTTCACAAGTCTGCACTGGACTTAGTGTATAGCTGCTAACAAGTTGAGTATAAAAACCAAAAACAAACAGTAACTTACAGTGAGAAATCTGACAGACTGTACCTAAACCAAGTGGTCAAAGTGAACACCACCAGTAATACTCATGCTGCTATCATGTGCCCTCTGATATGATGTGATGAAGGCACTTCATTTCTGTGGTTAAGTCTAGTTCAGTCTACTTTTTAGAAACACATGAAACCCAATTTGAGTGACATTCTACAAAATGCCTAATCAGAACTCTTCAAAACTATTAAAGTCATGAAAAACAAGACAAGGCTGATAAACTGCCATAGGTTACAGTGGCTAAGGAGATGTGACAACTAAATGTAATGTGGTATCCTGAATTGCATCATCAAACAGAAAAAGATTATTAGTGAAATAACTAATTAGTGAAATAACTGGTGAAATCCAAGAAAGTCTGTAGTTTAGCATAACAATATTGTACTAACATTAATCTCTTACTTTTGATAAACGGCCATGGTAAATTTATTTGCCCTAATTTGACCCAAAGTAAGCTACGTAAAGAGTATACAGGAACTGTCTATACTATCTTTTGCAACTCTTCTGTAAACCTGTAATAATTTCAATTAAAAGTTTTTAAATACATGAATTAACCAATTTTAAAAGATTATTTTGTAAATTAGAGTACTCTTCAAAATAAAGCTGAATCATTAAGCTCAATCTCTAAACCAACTTATTGCATGAATAAACTCAGCTTCAATTAAGCTACTTGAAGATAGAGTTTTACTACATGCTCATTGTATTTAATGATTTTTGGAGGATAGAGAACTATGAAAGATAACAAATAACTACTGTGTGTAGTTAAACAAGAGTCGGGAGGCTTAAGGGGAACAGTTTGAAAAAGTGCTAAAATAAAATAAGGGTAGGTTTACAAGATTAAAACTACCATACCAATAGTATCCTAAGCAAACAGGATATCTGAAAGGTTCAGTTTATAAGGATAACTACCACAGTAATATAAATAAGGGACCAGAAGGGGCTAGGAAAGTAAGGGCTATCATAAAAGCCTATACCCTAGGTTCTCAAATTTTGTGGGTTTACAAGGCCCTTAATGTGCCAGTAATTTTTTCACAGGCCAAAGGAAACACCTAACCATTCTGTTTATTAAGTAGTCAGGTCCAAACAACTTAAGAAGAATATTTGCCCTAACAACTTGACACCTGTGTTGGGCACCGCAGAACTTCTCAAACCACAGAAGACACTGCCCTCCTCCTTCCTGTTCCATATATATTTTCACATAGTACTTGCTTTCCACAATAGCAATTGCCAAAACTCAGCTTTGTAAAAATATGGTATCAATGAAAGGAGTGTACCAATCCGATTTTGAAAAAGAACTACCTCAAGTATAGTGTGTGGGGTTTCCAAAAGAGTTTGCTGTCATTTCCCTCAAAATCTTTCCATCTATTAGCACACCTGTAGAGTTTTCTGCAGTGCCTTCAGGACTCCTCAGTGCACAGTTTGGAAACCAAGACCTTTGCAAAAGATGACAAAGGATACCGCCAAGGCAGTAGCAACAGAAAAACTGGAGTGAAGGGAGCCTGGGTGGCTCGGTCAGTTAAGCACTAGACTTCGGCACAGGTCATGATCTCATAGTTTGTGGGTTCGAACCCTGCACTGGGCTCAGAGCCTGGATCCTACTTCAGATTCTGTGTCTCCCTCTCTCTTTGTATGCCTTCCCCACTCGTTTTCTCTCTCTCACTCTATCTCAAAAATAAACATTAAGAAAAAAAAAAAGAAACAAACAAAGAAAAACTGGAGTGAGAATTGAGACATGCCTCAGAGAGAGACATGCCTGGATGTATGATAAGAGTGCTAGCACTTGAGCAGTTTCAAAACTTTGCATTAAAAAATTATTATTTATTAACTATCCTCCAATAGTCTTTGCTTCTGTAGAACAGTCTTTTTTTAAATGAATCAATAAACCTATCCAAATGTTTATATTAACATGACAGCCTTATATGTGGCATAGCTAAAGTATATTACTCTCACTTGCAACAAAAACACATACATCACAAAACTGCTGAAAAAAAGAAAAATTCAATTCAAATTTTCAACTCATTAACATTTCTGGAGTACCAACAGGATTTGTCATCCAGCATCTGCCCAAGCTTTACTTCAGACAGATATTTGAGAAAGAATCATATACAGCAGTTCTAAAACCTGGCTGGATGATGATGGATCTTAAGCAAGTCATCAGGGACCTTCTAGAAAAACAAACTTGCCAGCACCATTCCTCACCTACAAACTCGAGCTTTCTAATGGGCATGGAAATCTCCATATTTGCAAAGTACCCAGAGATTCTGAAATCAGCTAGTTTGAGAGGAAATGACTAAAGCAGCACTGTCTAGTAAAACTTTTTGTAATGATGGAAACATTCCACACTTGCATTGTCCAGTATGGTAGCCCCTACTCACATGTGGCTAGTGAGCACTTGAAAATGTGGCTAATATGACTGAAAAACTAACTTTAATGTCATCAAATGTTAATTTGATGTTAGTTAATTTAAGTTAATTTAAGTTTAGATGTAAATAGCCACATGCAGTTAGTTGTTCTGTACTGGACAGTACAGAACTTGATGACTTATATTAAATATCCATTCTCATAAATTTTCCAAATTGTACCTCTGATTTAAACTAGATGAACAAAAAACTAGGTAAACTTTAACCAATTTAACAGTCTGAGTCTTTTGTAGTTGGAGACTTACCCAATGTCTTACTCCTTTTTTTTTTCTCATAATAAAAATCCTCTTTGAATTAAGTTCTAAGAAAAGCCTCTGAAAAAGCACTTGTATATTTTCTTTAGCCAGAAGAAATACTACCTGAGCCAATGTGCTTCCCTTTTTGCCTTAGCTGCCAATAAACTCAGAACCAAGTCCAGTGTCCAATGGTAACTCCTCCTAAGTGTCTAATAACATGCATCCTCTGATCCTCTAAGACTATCTCTGTTCTATTTATATCCCTAAATTAGTCAACACAGTGTTATTTTAAATTCTTAAGTGGACAAACTCTTTTGGACATGGGCAGAGTATCAACTTTTAAAGGGATAACTTCTTCAATTAAAGTCAATGCTTTTATGGTTAATTGAACTTTAAAGTTGATCTTTTAACTGTTTTCTCTTTTAAAAAGCACTTTTAAAATAACAACACTAGGGTTAATGACAAAAAGAAGAATTTTAATAGAACAAATTTACTGAAGAAAATCTTTAGGAACTTATTAGCAAACCTGCCTGAAAATATCACCATAACAGCAATAAATAAGACAAACATAAACTAATATCCTGCAGTAATTCTGTAGCCCCCATTTCACAAACTCAGTTCTACTCCTTTTATAAAATATGCAAAAGTCCTGATGCAGAATATGAACATCCCTACTAAGCATTCAGTTCAAAAAGCTTGTGCAATTTTTCCTTCAGTACACTGGACTATTTTTATATCATGCAGTGAACTACTTAAGTAGCTCTTTTGTTGAAATTTTCCACAAAATTAAAATACATTCGATACCTCAACAGCACATTTCTAGAAATGACTAGTTTTAAGTTCTCTGAGCATCTAATTGCAAAGCTAATGTGAAACTAGAATCATAAGAGTAGAATTTCTTCAAATAACCCCTTAAAATTTCATTTTAAAAATCAACCTTTAAAATACATAACTCAAAGGGCGCCTGGGTGTCTTATCAGTTAAGCATCCAACTTGATTTTGGCTTAGGTCACAATCTCACGGTACATGGGTTTGAGCCCCACATTGGGCTCTACACTGACATTGTAGAGCCTGCCTGGGATTCTTTGTCTCCCTCTCTCTGCCCGTCCCTCACTTGTGGCTATCTCTCAAAAATAAATAAATAAACTTAAAAACAAATACACAAGCCAAAACTTGATACCAAACTAAGGTAAGGGAATTTCACATTACTAAAAGATACAATGTACTAAATGGGTTCATTAAATAAATCGTGATGGGAAAAAAATTTCTTCAAGAAAAATTATCATACAGAAATATATCCTAAATAGTCACCATAGGACGCATACACAAATGCTAGCAAATTAATTCTACTTTACATGAATTCAATTAGATTCCACAGCCACATTATTTAGCTGAAGTGATTATTAAAAATAAATAAAGTTATAAAAATGGGAACTGATTTGGGGGCACCTGGGTGGCTCAGTCAATTAAGCATCCAACTCTTGATTTCAGCTCATGTCATGATCTCACAGTTCTGTGAGTTTGAGTCCCACAGTGGGCTCTGTGTTGATAGCACAGACCCTGCATGGGATTCTGTCTCTCCATCTCTCTGCCCCTTTCCTGCCATCTCTCTCTCAAAAATAAACATTAAACACACACACACACACACACACCATATGAACTGATTTTGCTCCAGAGGCAAAAATAATGTAGTTCCTTTCCTCAAAAGCCAAAGTCTTTCCAAAACTTAGTTAATTTCATTCAGCACAGTGCTTCTTCCTAGCATGCTCTCTAGTTTACTCCCACCTCTAGGGTCACTCCAAACTTCTGGGCTAGTTCATCTTTCTCTAACACTCTTAAATGTTCAGGTCATAATTTCAGTCTTCTGGCTTACTCTATCCTTTTGTCTAGATAGTTCTCTTCATCACTTATTGCTTAAATAGTCAGATGATAATAACAACTGGTAACATTTATTGAGTGCTTACTGTATGCCAGGCACTGTTCTAACCATTTTATAAGTATTATTTCACTTAATTGTCAAAACAACTTTAAGCTGGAAACACTGTTAGTATCATCACCATTTTATAGATGAAGTACTAAGAGGTTAAGTGATTTGTCCAAGGTCACACAGTTAGAAAATATATTTTTGTACATACACAGATATAAATGTTCCTTAAAGCTACTGTAAAGTTTTTCTATAGCTGGAAGGCAGGCACAGTAGGCTCTCTTCCATTCTTCTGCAGTTAGACTACAATAAGTTCAACTGACAGTTTGTAGTTGGGCACAGAGAAGACAGAAAGATACCAGACTCTAGCTTCCACAAACAGTAGCCACAAATAACTCCAATGATTTAGAGCAGAGGATAGTAAACTTATTCTTAAAAGGCCAGAGAGTAAATATTTTAAACTCTGCAGCCACCCAGTCTGTGTAGCAATTATTCAACTCTGCCATTTTAGTGTGACAGCAGATATAGACAAATGGACCTGGCCATATTCCAATAAAACTTTATTTACAAAAGAAACAACCTGGACCAAGCCAAAGTGTGCCAACAATGCAGAGGATACTGAATCTGGTGTGGAGGCAATTAGGATATAAGCACTACAATATCAAATTATGGCATAAAGTATCTTCACTATTTTCCTTAAATAACCTTCCACAATTGAACTTTTGTAAAGCTGAATTTCACGTGTAGTAAATATTTAAAACATGGATAAAATACTACATGTAACAATTCCAGTTTAAAAAAAAAACGGTCCATAAACACGAACATAAAGTTACTAACAAAGTAACATATCAATTTGGTACCTACTAAAGTTAAATCTACCTTTGACAATTTATCACATGCGAAAGACTGGGCTATTTCCTTTCAAGGAATAAGGGGTAAGAGATCCACACAGCTTGTAACACAAAGTTCTGCAAAGTAAAACTTTCTGCTTTACCTCTCCCCTCATTCATTAAGATTTTAGCACCTGACTCTCTGTCTTAACCATTTCTCCTACAATTAGTCTTGGCAACTTCAAGAGTCACAGAGACCATTAGTCCCACACTTTAGCCTATAAATCCCTTAACCAACCTCTTCACTCCCAAAAATCTTTTCCTCCACTCCACCTTAATCACCAACTGCCACTGTCATAACCTAACAGCCATAATCTAATAGTACAAAAGATGACCTATTCAAATATAGGGAGAAATTCCATTTCGTTTATTTTTTTAAAAAGAAAATTAAGGTATACTCATATTTAATGTATATGGAATATTAATTAAAAACATATTGAGGCGGCATCGAGGTGGTTCAGTCGGTTGAGTGTCTGACTTCAGTTCAAATCATAATCTCATGATTCATGTGTTCGAGCCCTGCACTGGACTCTCTGTTGTCAGTGTGGAGCCCATTTCAGATCCTCTGTCCCTGGCTCTCTCTCTGCCACTCCCCCACTTGTGCGCTCTCTCTCTCAAAAGTAAAACATTTGGAGAAAAAAAAAATATTGAAGATGTGAACTTATTTATTTTATTTTTTTTTTTAGATTTTATTTATCTCTACACCCAATCTACAACCCCAGGATCAAGAATAGCACGCTCTACCAACTGAGCCAGCCAGGCACCCCATGTGCTTATTTGTTTAAACTGATGAGCAAACACGATCCAAAGGAGACTACCACCTTTATCTCGTCATTACTATTAACCATATCCTCCACAATCAAGCATCTCACTCTGATTTCTACTTCCCATTTTTCCAGCTCATTCACTCTGGTAACCCAACCCCAACAACTATTCAACCTCCTGAACATATCAAAAGCATTATCCTCCTCACTTTTTCACTGACCGTCCTACCATTCATGTCCTTATTTTCCTCCTTTTCCATCTCATATTCCATGGTGCATCACTAGAATCCTTGCTATTTTTTTCTCACAGTTATATATTCATGACAAAACCCAACCCTGATTAAATCCAACTCTGCCTATTCAATGCCTGCACCCAAATAAGAAACATAGCTCAATTAAAACATGCAAACTTGCTGGTTGCATTCACTTTAAATTTACGGCCACAAAGTTAAGAAGGTCCTCAGCATTACACTACACAGCAACCCTACATTTCCCTAGTCAATTCTTGTTTTGAGAGTTTAATGCCTCCTCTCTCCTCAATCCTTGGACACCTCTTTCCATTACCTCCTCTAGTATTATTTCCCTGAGAAAACAAGCCAAAAGAAGAGACTGTCCATACCCTCCTGCACCAAATCTACCAACCTACCCTGCTTCTACTTAAGTTCAGTCTTTCCACTTGGGTACTGGATCCTATTCCTGTTCTCTTATTCAAGGACTTTTCTCCTGAAGTTACCTCCTCTCCCAGCACACCATCAGTTTTTCCTTCTTAACTGACCATCTCCATCAGCATTCCAATATGCTGCAATATCTTCCATGTGAAACATATAACTTGACTCCTTATCCCTCTCCAGTATTACCTAGTTCTCTGATTTGTAGCAGAATTCTCCATGAAAAGTATTTACACTGACCATATTCACCTCCTTTCTCCTAACTCAGGCTAATTATGCTTTTATCCCTACCTCTCCACTGAAACCATTTCTCAAAGTAACTAGCTCTTTCTACCTTGCCAAAGCTACTGTCATCTTGCTCAACCTTTCAACAGTATTCAACACAGTTAAACCCTTCCTTCCTGATACACTTTGCACTTGGTTCCTTGGAGAATACATTCTCCTAATTTTCCTCCTACCTTGCTATTTGCTTGTTTTTTGATCTCCTTTGCTGGCTCTTCCTCTTCTTAACCACCTCTATATGTTGAAGTGTCCCAAGGCTCAGTCCTCCGTCCTCATAATCTACATTAACACCACAGGAAATTTCCTATAGCCTCATAGTTATAAATTCTATCTATTTACTAAGAGACTCCAACCTCTTCTCTCCACTGACCTCAAGATTCTTGTAATTAACTGCTTAATTAAATCTCCACCTGGTTTAAATCTCCACCAAGAAAAGCAAAGCCAATTCCTGATTTTTCCTTCATGCCAAACCTTTTCCTCTCCAGGTGTTCCCTATCCCCATAATTAACATTGCATTCATCTGGTTGTTCAGCCAAAAATCTACGGCCCTTATTGATCCATCTCTGACTTTACAGCATATCTAATCCATCATTAAGTCCTGTCAACTATACCTTCAAAAAATGTTCCAGTTACATGAGTGTATATGTATGTCAAAACTTACTGAACTATACACTTTAAAATGATGCATTTTACTGTATGTGAAAGTGTAAGAATACCTCAGTAAAATGTGGTGGAAGTGTATGTTTGTTACCTGCATATATCTGATCATTTCTCACCACTTCCACCACTACCTTCTTGGAACCTGAGTACTGCAATAGCTTAATTAGTGTCCCTGCTTCCATTTTTACTCATAACAATTTGTATTCCACAAAGCATCCAGAATAATCTTGTTTTTTAAAATTTTTAATGATTGATTATTTTTGAGAGAGAGAGAGAGAGCAAGCAGGGGAGAGACAGAGAAAGAGACCCAGAACCTGAAGCAGGCTCCAAGCTCCGAACTGTAAGCACAGAGCCCAAAACAAGGCTCAAACTCACGACCTGAGCCCAAGTCAGATGTTCAATCAACTGAGCCACCCAGGAACCCCCAGAATAATCTTTTTAAAATGGAAATCACATTATATCACTTCCCTGCCCAAACTTCTCCAATGGCTTCCTACACACTTAAAATCCAAAAGCCCTGAAGGCCATACATTATCTGACCCCTACCTACATCTCAGATCTCACCTCTTTATCATCCTTCCCTTGTTCTACTGTGTTCCAGACACAATGGTCTTCTAGACAGTCCTAAAACACAATAAAACAAGCTTGTGTCCAATTCTTTTTTCTTCTTTGTTCAAATGTCCTTCAAAAGTATAGGTTCTTTACGCAAAAGCTGATGTAACTCTAAGTCACTCCATTAAATGGTCAACAGAGAAATGCTCACTGAAGCCATCCAAAGAAGTGGATCTGAATGAGCAGTTATTAATGTAATTTGGCCTTCATAAACTCAAGTTAATACTTACAGTACATGCAACATTCTAATGTCCAACTGGAAAACTAAATTGGATCAGTTACAGAAAGCCTGGAACATCAGATTAGGAGTTTACATTTTATCTAACAGGCCAGCACGACAAACTTAAGCACTAGGAAGAACGGCTTTTTTATTTTTAACTTTTCAAATCCTGAGATCACAAAAAGGTGTAAAGTAATAAAGAAAATGAGGAATTACTTTCAGAGATGCATACATATATACATACACACACATACACACATATACTTTTTGTACCTTTAGAATTTTGAGCCATGTGATATTACCTATTTTTAAAATAAATTATAATTAAATATATATTTAAAAACAGAAAGAAAGGAATCCTTACACAACATGGAAAATCAGAAACAAATATACTTATGCCTTTTTGGGAAAAGTTTATAGTACTTTAAATACTTTTTTAATGTCATACCTAAGAATTAAATAAAATTAAAACCTAGATAAAATGTGTTCATATATGTAGATATATGCTCATACATAATGGTTCACATCATGTATTGGGGAGCTACTACCACAAATGAGTTCTGTAACCTAAACTATCATAACCACAACTTCAAGTAGTTTCCTTAAATACCTGAATAACTGCTGAGAGCTCATACAGTGAAGATTTTTCTCAGAATCTAGAAGCCTACCAATGATATAAGAACAAATAAGAAACAAACTAAGAAAAAAGACAGCACAGTCTCTTTCCCTCAAACTCATCTCCAGTGGCCAGTCTCACCACTTGCCAACAGCTTCATCAATTAAGTGAGATTAGTAATTAAATGACTTGGGAACAATAATAGGAATAGGAGATATAAACCTCTATCATCGCCAAATTTGCTAGAGCCCCTACGTGGCAATCAAGGGGTGATAAGGAATAGGACCTCACAGTATAGTGACCTTCTCTAAGATGAAAAGAAGTCATTCAGGTTTTTGTTCTTGACCTAAGTTCTAGAACCACTACACCACGAAAGAATCAGGAAGTGGACTCATACCCCATCAACTAGAGCAAAGGTGAAATACTGTAAGACAAGAGAGAAAAGAACTTTGGGAAAGCAGAAGCCCCAAATCCTCTAATCTATAGAATCCATCCTTTGATCAAAGGTAAAGTACTGTGAGTTTGCTCATGGCCTAGATCTAAAAAAAGATCCTTAAACTCTTACCTTCATCCTGTTATCTGGCATGTCCAGGCTCATACCCTATGGCCATGACAACAGAACAGGGAAAACATTCTCCTTGCCTTAATCACAAAAATAACACATTCTCCCTTGAAAAACATACCCTGATTCCCATGACCCTCTTCCATCAACACACTATGAATCTCTTGAGTTTCATCTTTATTCCTAGAGTTTCAAATTCACATAGAATATATATAATATATATTTTAATATAAAATATATTTTTAATATACTTTATCCTGGAGTCATAAAGACACTTGGTAAGGTTGGAAACATTATTTTAAAATATTGGCTCTTGGGGTGCCTGGGTGGCTCTGTTGGTTGAGTATCCGACTCTTGATTTCAGCTTAGGTCATGATCCGAGGGTCATGGGTGGGATTGGGCTGCGGTCTGGTTCCACACTGAGCATGGAGCCTGCTTCTGATTTGCTCTCTCCCCTACTCTCTCTCTCTCTCTTTCCACTGTTTAAGAAAATACTGCTTCTTAAACTTTAACATGCATACTGTGTGACTTAGTAGGTCTAGGGCAAGGTCTGAAAGGCAGCAGTTCTAACAGGTGGTCCAGGTGTTGTGAATACTCCTGCTTCTCACAGAACATTTTAAGTAACAAGGTTCTAAAAGGGAATAGAACCTTCACAGGTTACCTTCAAAGACACAATCCCAATGGAATGCTATCTATTCTCTCATTTTATAGTTTATTCCTTCTTCTCTGTATCAGATCTATTTTCTTATCCTCTCAACACTTGAAGTAACTTCCATGTTACTACTATAAAATTGAAAAGTCTAGAACATCCAAGTATTTCTAGTGTTAAAGCCATTTCCTATCATAAAGACCTAATTTAATAGATATACCATAATGGCCATCCCTAAAAATGATCAAGCCATCTATTCAATAGTAATCAAGTTAAATTTTCACTCTTGCTTTCACATTGAGACACAGTAACAAAAACTTACACACTTCTCAAGGGAAAAAAATTTAGTGATGCTGCAAACTATCAGGAAGACACTGATTTTTTTTTTTTGTGGGCTTGTTTAATGTTTATTTTGAGAGACAGAGAGAGTACATGCAGCAAAGATGCAGAGAGAGAGATAAGGAAAGAATCCCAAGCAGGCTCCACACTGGCAGCGTACAGCCCCACATGAGGCTTGATCTGACGAACCATGAGATCATGACCTGAGCCCAAATCAACAGTCAGGCCTTTAACCGACTGAACTACCCAGGCACCCTATGAAACTGATTTTGTAACTAAAGAATCACCTGATATGTTCTATATCCCTTAAGAAAATAGACTCAAATGTAACCATCTTACAGGTGATACTCCCAGTATACTGCCCAGTTAAAAAAATACTTATAATGAGGATCTTCTTCATTCCCTAGTTTGGTTAGCAGCACCCAGTCTTCCAAACCAGAAACCTGAGTGTCAGTCTAGGCCTTTCCCTCTCCCTTATCCACATCTTTTCCAGACTTCCAGCTGAAATGACCACCAAGTCCTAACTATCTGGTGTCCTAAGTGTTTCTTAGTCTATTCTCTCCATTTCCTTTGCACTGCCCTAGTCTAAGCCTTTTTCCTCACCTTACCTACTGCAACAGCTACCCTGACATCGCTGCCTCCAGTTACCGGTTCCACTATGATCCTAACTCCACAGTCATATAAGTGACTTTTTCCAACATGCAAACCTAATGTATCTTCCCCTCAAAACTTTTCACTATGTTCCCCCACCCATCACCCACAGAATAAAGTCCAAGCCACATATAAGAGTCCAAGCACATAACTTTCCAGGATTGGAATCCTGCCTGCCTTTCAAGCATCATATCCCACTGCACTCCCCCAATCCTGCACTTTAAGCCCCATTATTATCAAACTACACTGCTTAAATTTCCAGCACATCCCATGCTTTTTAATTCCTCCAAACTTTTTGCATAGGTTGTTGCTTCAGGGCAAAATATACCTTCTCCCTTGGTTTCTAGCCAACTACTATGACTCTTTCAAAACCCAGCTCAGATCCCAGGAAGCTATCCCAAGATCATACCCTCTCTCTTCCCTTAAAGAATTACTTCCTCCACTGCCAAATGTGTAAGTAATAATAGAATTTACTGGACATTTACTATGTGCCTGACACTTTTCCAAGCACTTTACATGTATTAACTCATTTAATCTTCACAATAATCTTTCCAGAAATGGTACTATTATTTCTTTTGCAGAAATGGAAACTAAATCACAGAGAAATAAATAACCTGTCCCTAAGCATACTGAATTGTTTAAATGATGGAGATGGATGAAAATCCCTACATCATATATATTTGTATTATTGTTCCTACCACAGTGACAGTTATGACTGTCATTACCATGGACTGTGAGCTCCTTGCGGGTAGGGATTATGTCATACTCAACTCTAGAGCCACAGTGCTAGTGTAAAGTAAGTGATTAGTGCATGCATTTCTTGAATTGCATATAAAATAACATTGCTTACAAGTTCAAAAGAAAAGCATTCAGAAACTAGTTTCCAAATATTCAAATATGCTATAAGAGTTCTAGAATAGAGCAAGTGATTTTTCTCATGGAATAAAAAGGGTGTCAAAAAGAAAGGTAATACAGACATGAGACTACAATCCTTGTGGACAATGAAACAGACTTATTTTTACATTAATACTACATAAACACTGCAATAAATCAAACCCAAAGGACCATTTGCTTAAGATTAATTCTTTTTCTCTTACTAAATAAGAATTCTTGCTTACCATTCAAGGCAGTGAAAAGAAAGCCCTAAATTTACTTTGCTCAAGTAGAAATAAACAGATCATAGGCCACCACTACTAATTGCTTCCTTAAGTCTGGCCAAGAAATGTATCCCATTAGGCAATTAAAATAAAATACAGTTGCCTGACTAAGCATATAACAAAAGAATTTCTAAGGTTGTATGGACTAGCATTCCATTATTCAAATAATAAAAAATTATTTATTTTAAGCCAAGAAAAATGAAAAATCAAGAAGAAAATAAAATAGATTACCACCACCCCCACAGGAATACAAATTTCCATATTAAAACTCTATTAAAACACATATAGGTTACAATACAACATATGCATGTTTCCAATATTCAATAGTCATTCTTTAAACCTCCTTCAAATTATAAAAAAATCAAAGTTAAACTAGCACTAATGATGAAAGACCTCAAGACCAAATCAACTGTACTTAGTAAGCTCTCACAGTCACAGCCCTCTGAGCCATACTGAAGTGCAGTAATTAACACCCACTGGGATGGTACCCGCAGCAACAGTGCATGCCACAATACTTGTTAGAGTGATCTGTACCCTGCCCAGCTTGTACACACTCGTGCACTTCAGAAAGGTAAATCTGCAGTCAGAAGAGACAGAGTTTAGGCCACACGGAGTTTAGGCCACAACACAGGCAACTCTACCCCCAGACAGGTCTTACCATTTCTTGGTACACTCAACCATCAACTCCTGGTAGGAGGCCACAAACTGGAACTTGGATGCATGTTTTCCCACACGCTGCAGTCTCTTCCAAACTGAAGCCATGATGATCAGTCACTTGAGCAGTTCTGGGTTAGCAACACAGCAGCTTTAACAAAGCAGAGGGCCCAAAAGAAAGGAGCTTTGCATGTATGTCTGTGCTTGAAAAAAAAAAACTCAACTAGGACTTCAAATGATGTTTGGGGTCCATAAGTCTTCTCCCTGTTTCACAGGGTAAATCCCATCTTAGATGAATGGCCCAGTTAAGAACAGTATGATACACATGACAGGATGAATGAGAGGAGGTTCCCTCATGAAGACATCACCATTCCACCTCAGGGGCTATATGATGTGTATTCTGGAGAACTGAAAAGCAAAACAAAGAGAAAAATATGAGAGAAGGTTGAGGAGTGACTAACCACCCATGTTAGATAACACTGCAACAGACAACCTCTGTTCTCTGCATGTTTTTCAAACAATGAAACAAAACATCAACCTCAAAAGCCAGTAACATCAAGGATGCAAGACGTTAAGGAAGAAATTACAATTCACACCGAACACGCAGAGCAACACACCAGGTAATCAACATCAACAACAATCGAGAAACGCCAGTCGGGGCCCTGCTTCCCCCTCCTAGCATCACAGAAGGGCGAGCAGAGCGGGAAAGTCTAGGGATGTTGTTTAATGTCCACCGCCAGTCAGAGGAAGGTGTGGAACATTTTTAAATAAACTTTGTTTTTCAGCCGCTAATTAACAGCCTCCAGTCTTTGAATATGTGCTTGGAAGAAATTAAGGAGCAAGGAGGAATGCTGTTGTTCAGTCAAAGAGGGGGAAATGGATGGGGAAAGAGGAGTGGAGGGAAATCTCAAGGCAGAGGGAGGGCAATGTCCGGGCTCCAAGCCACTTGGGCTCTCCACCTATGTTGCCAACCGGAGGGAAATGGAAACTCCTGCCTGGGCGTGAAGCAATGACCAGCGGGGCAAGTGCACAGTGTGGGGTGCGGTGCCTCCCTCCCCCATCCGAAGGGAACAGTCCGCCAGAGTCTCCTCTTCTCACGCACAGAGCCCAGACCCCTGCCCACAGCGGTGGCAGGCGGTAGCTCGCCTACGGTCCCTGTCACCCAGGCGATGCCCGAAGACCCCAGCCCGGTCCCCGAACCCTGTCCCCGCCGAACGGCCACTCTCGCCCCCTCCTCACACCTCTAATCCCGCTGTCGGGCTGAGTCTGGCCCCGTTCCCTCCTCAGCGCCGCTCCTCCGTCGCCGCCGCAGCAGCAGCCGCCGCCGCCGCCACCGAGTCCTCCATCCCCGCCGGAGCCACATGGAACAGCCGAGCCAGCCGCAGCGCTCCCGGGAGTCGGGGTCTGCAGCCCCTCAGGCGGACGGCGCGCCTCACGCCCGCCCCCTCCCGGACGGAGTCGCCCCGCGACCGTCCCCCACCCTACAAAACCCTGCCAGAGCCGCCTTCTCAGTGCCCAGCAACCCCTCCCCCGCCTTCCTCCTCCGCCACCATCATCATTACCTCCCCCGCCGCACCTCTCACACTAACCCTACCCACGGCGGCTCAACCTTCGTCCGCCCCGCCGCCATTGGCCGGGCACCACGCGTGCCCCGCCCATCTCGGCGGCCGGGCCTTTGAGTAGTGGGGACACCTCATTGGCCAATCTGGGTGCCCATAACAGAAGCTCCACCCCCAGCTTTGGAGGTGTTTTTCCCCTAGCCGGAACGCTGCGCACAGTCTACCCTTTTTTTAAAAAAAAAAGGTGGAACCCACCAGGGATGATCCCGCCTACTCCTTTGATTGGCCTGGAGAAGGAAACGATAGGCGGGAGGAGTAAGGATTGTTTATAGTGAATTGGAAGATGGTTGATTAAACTGGATGTCCGTCAAAGGCGCGGGGGTGCTGGGCGGGGTTTCTAGCTGGACTCAGTGAAAGTAGAGCCGGGTCTGGCTTCGCTGTAGCTGTGGGCAGTGCCGCTGCTGTGGTTTTCTGTCTGGTACTCTCCTGTCCCCACCCTAGGAGCTGGGTGCGTCTTCTCCGCCACTAGCAACTAGGGTGTTTGTGCACACGGCCTCAGTTTCACCCGATTACTCTTGGGGTTTTCCCCTGACAAACTGAAGTAAATGACCCTGCCAACGCACGCCTAACATTCAGTATACTGGTCCTCAACGGGATTCAATAAACTGAGCTGGAAACAGTATTTACAGTGCAGTTTCTTCTTGTTCTGATTCTTCAACATTTCCTTGAATCTTGGTTTCCTTTTCCTTTTCTCGCCCCCCCTCCCGCCCCAACTGTGGTCTTTTCCCCCTGTAAATAATTCGGGAGTGGCTGGCATATTAAAAGGGTGGTTATAGGTAAAGAAGAGGATGAAATAACCTAAGCGGAGTGCGAGGGCAGGGACATTTAACCCTGTTAAGAAGAGCCAAGGCTCTTTCTGAGATTTTGATGAAAGCCAAAGACACTCTCCCAAGGAGGAAAATACAACCTTTCACAAAACACAAACATTTTCTTTCAGTTTCGGGTACTTCACAGATCTCTGTGTAGAAAAAGAGGGCAAAGAATTATATTGGAGGGAGGAGGATCTCAACATTTAAGGAATAAGCAGAGTAAAGTGGAAAAGAGACTAAGGAGGACTGGCCAGAGAAGTAGGAGCACCCTATAAGCATCACCATATCGTTTGAAAAAAGACAGGGTAGTGAACATGAAAATAAACAAGTTGGGTTCCCTAAACAATTAAGGGCCATTGTTAATCTTACTAAGGATGGAGAGCAGAGTGCTTGAATAAAATAGTTTAAAACGTATCAGGATCTAGGAAAGGACTCTTCAAAGGACAGGACAGAAGGCGATGGTGAGAATTGATCACGTCTATACACACAAGCAGAGCAAGAAAAAGGAGAGAGAAAGATTGAAGAATCAGGAAAGATGGAGAGACAGGTCTTGAATCCAGAATATAATTATATTTTCATTGTCAATAAAGTAATCTAATAATACCACAAGAACACAATGTGCACTTTACAGAAAAGAACATAGATATCATGTATTCTGCTACAGTCTTAACTTTAAAATATTAAGATAACCATAATATTTATATTGATTCTTATTTTCTGTATATCTTAGAGTTCTCATGTGTCCCTTCTTGAGTGGTTTACTAAGGAACTACAATCTACAGCCATTATGATCTCATATAGTGATATACTCTGCATCATTAACAGACTTAAAGTGTATGTTTTTTTAATGATTAATTTATAGAAATGGCCATAAACTATTTTAATCTAAGTTGCCCTTCAGGAACAACCCACATGATGATCAGGAGGGCTTGGCATCCCATTTATTATTGTTCTTCAGAACTTTTCAAACTTTCTTATGTGGTCAACCTGGTTTCATTTAGTACTCTTTCCCATCTTCAGGAAAAAGAGAGAGACTTATTGTAGAGAAATTATCTTAAAGCAATCAATGTTAAGTATATGTCTTTTTTTGAGGATGAAGAAGAAAAAAAAAACAAGAAGGAGAAGGAGTGTATAGGACCCCTAGAGAATCTTTCTCAAGAGACCGACAAAGAATTTCTTACAGGACAGCTTTTCTTTGGGGGAAGTATTTTTCTTAGATTTAAACTCTTCTTTTTCATTCTAGCTGCACAGGTTGCTAAGAAGAGACCAAGGTTCAAAATGAAGAAATTAAGCACAGACCTTGACATGGTTCTGCTATTGAGCTCAAGTTCATAGGCTAGCTCATAGAGGCTCCCCCAAACAGCTTCTTTTCTCATACCGTTTTAAAATAACCTGTTTGGTAGCTAAATTTATTGAAGAAACTCCCTTTAGAATATCTTAAGGTTTTTTTCATCTGCTTAGCTGAAAATTATTGAAAGCAACTGAGTATTGATCATATAAATACAATTAATAGTATATAAAAGATACAGTCCCTATTCTCAAGGAGTTTTCATAAACAGATGTTTAGCATGCATACAAGAAAATAACACAAGTTACTTAAGCTCTCTGAGTCTTGGCTTCTTATTCTGGCAAACAAATAACCATGCAAGCCTTTCTGGGATGTTGAGAAGATGGAAGATATATAGGTAAAGTACTTGATACATAGTAAAACAGTTCCTAAATGGTAATTAATAATGTACACCATTGTGTTTGGTAGTGAACATAAGCAGTCAAGGAAAAAAAAACAGTATTCAAGAATATTTGTGCAATACTTAGTTGCTACCAAACATAGCTACCTCAAGACTAAAGAAACAGTGCATTTAACATTATTCGTTTCCCATTGTCTCAGTGATTACCAAGAGCAGAAAACCAATAACTTATGTGGACTCAAGACTTTATAGGAAATACTATAAATTTACTTACCCTCTCTCCTCATGACCACCTTTCATGCCATATGTTAGTTGAGATCTTTTGGGCATGCTGGAAGCTACCGTTTTCTTAAAGCCCCCATTCTCCCTACCTACCAGTGTTGCACATCCTTCTGACCCTGCCTCGCCCTTTCATACAAAAACTGCACCTCAAATCCTTTTCTAATCTCCTGCCTACTCTTGTCTTGATTTATCATTTCCTTCCATCTCAGGCTTCAGCTGTAGTAATAGACCTGTGGATGTAGGTTACTTTAATTGTCCTGTCCATTTGATCCAGGTGTTGACTGCAAAATTTTATAGATGTTTTGCTTAACAGTAGATTCAACATTTAAAATAATTTTAATTTTGCCTTTAAATTTCAAGCTCACATGGGGCAACTGGGTGGCTAAGTCAGTTGAGCATCCAGCTTCGGCTCAGGTCATGATCTCACGGTTCATGGGTTCAAGCCCTGCATTGGGCTCTGTGCTGACAACTAGCTCAGAGCCTGGAGCCTGTTTCAGATTCTGTGTCTCCCTCTCTCTCTGACCATCACCTGCTCATGCTGTCTCTCTTTGTCTCTCAAAAATAAACAAAATACAGAAGAAAAATAAATAAATAAATTTCAAGCTCATAGTGATGACACAATACAAAGAAATAAGTGGAAATCCCAAAAATATCAATCTTCTTTGCCATGACACTTTTGAAATTATACAAAGTATTTCCCATGAAGTAGCTTTGCTAGTCACTGTTTCAGAAACCTCTGAAATGGAGATTTTAGTCAATGAAATGCACCCAAAGGCTTGAATTATTGTAATTCCTGGTGATAAAAATTTTATCTTTAGGTTTTACAGTTTTTGCAGTAAAATTGTCAGAAGTATTACTGCAGGATTTAACTACTAATAGAAATTATCTGTGCCTTAGTCATAGTAATAAGATTTGCTCCCAATAATAGCACTGCAGGTTTTTGCATTGTTTTCCAGTTACCATAGCAGTTATACTATATACAATATTACTGCAATCTTTAACTGCTAATGAAATTATTTCTTTTAAACCCATAGTAAACAAGTTTACTCTTGACAATCCTGCAGCACTTCTTATGTCCTAAAAATACTCACTGCGGCAGGCTAATACTTTAAAATATTAACGGATGGTTTCTGTAGTAGTAGTTTTTCCAGGTACTTCTCTTTATCTTACGGCCTTTATTCTCCTAGACTCTACCCTGATAGACCTGAATCACACTCATCCTCATTTAGGCTGGTCTTTGATCATTGTATCAGGAAAGGAATATAACAGAATGCAGAGAAACAGGGAACTTTTCCCTGGCTTTTGAGTTTCAAAATCCCAGCCCTTTAGAGAGCAATGAAATGGATCTTATTAGAGACCTAGACTGTTCAGTATGATAACCCCTAGCCACAGGTGACTACTGAGCACTTTAAATATGGCTAGTTCAAATTGAGATATGCTGTAAGTATAAAAATACACCCATATCAAAGACTTAGCATGTAAAAAAATTGGAATATATCTTACTCATAATTTTATATTGATTACCTGTGGAAATTACATTATTTTGGATATATAGGGTTAAATAAAAGACATTAAAAATTAATTTCATCTGTTACCTTGCCTTGTTAATATTGTTATAAGAAACATTTAAATTATACATGTGGCTTGCATTATATTCCTATTGGATAGTGTTGCTATAGACAACAGTAAAACTGCCTTTCATACAGATAAGAAATGGATTTCCTGAACTGGAAGGGGAAGAAAAATTGGAAGGAATGTATTGAAAAGCTAGATGCTAGTGCCTCCTTAGGGCAGGAAGTCTTAGTCTCACTCTATCCTGGCATAAGCCATGGAGAGGGCCAACTGAAATAGCAGGATCTATCTATGAAGTCTGAGAGATGAGAGAGATAACTTAATATTCCTTTCCCTTATTAGAGCCAAAGGGAGGTGGCAAGACCCCAAGGAGAAGAAAAAGCTGAATTGTGTGTCTAGCCCAGCCAAGACTTTTGAGTACAGTGCAATAGAACTTTCTGTGATGAACAAAATATTCTATACCTGGCTGCCCAATATAGTAGCCTCTAGCCACTTGGGGCTATTGAGCACTTGAAATGTGGCTAGTGTAACTGAGAAATGGGAGTGTTAATATTTAATCTTAATTAATTTAAATTTAAATTGTCACATGTGGCTGATACCATACCATAATGGACAGTGAAGCCTTACATATTACCATGAAGGTTCTAAAAACCCAACATGATGATTTCCAGACACCCAAAAGGTCCCAAAGCAATAGAAACCACCAGACCTAAAGGGGTCTTGCTGATAGACCAAGATTGACCCAGCAGCAATCTGTGGGAAGGGCTGCTATTTAGGAAGGATGCAGATTGGAAGTCAGGAGAGCACACATGGTGGAGGAGGAGCAAGGATCGAATGCTCCACCCACTTCTTCTGTCAATCTGATACTGTGTAAACCCCTTTAATTTACATGCAGTCCCTGCCAAAGTGACTATCATTGTCTGCCACCCCTTGTGAAATCAGAGCTTGAAATAGAAATTGAGTTATCAAAAAATGAAATTGTTTCTTGAAAACCAGCTTTTTTAGATTGAGGTTTGTACCTGCTATAAAACCTCAAATAATAATTCTAACAAAAGTTTAGGGATGCCTGGGTAGCTCAGTTGAGCATCCGAATCTTGATTTCAGCTCAGGTCATGATTCCAGAGTTTGTGGGATCGGGCACCGCATTGGTCTCCACTCTGAGCATGAAGCCTGCTTGGGATTCTCTCTTTCCTTTTGCCCCTCTCCCCCACTTATTCTCTCTCTCTCGCTCATTAAAAAATAAAAAATAAAAAGTACTTAAGGGCACCTGGGTGGCTCAGTGGGTTAAGCCTCTGACTTTAGCTCACGTCATGATCTCATGGTTTGTGGGTTTAAGCCCCACATCAGACTCCACACTGCTAGTGTGCTTGGGATTCTCTCTCTCTTCCTCTCTCTCTTCCCCTCCCCAACTTGTGCTTTCTCTCTCTCTGAAAATAAATAAATACACTTCTAAAAATTTTTTTAATTAAAAAAAAAGAAGAAAACCATCTTTCAACTAAAAATTTTCCATGCTAGTTTCCCATGAACACGTTATACAGTTAGTCATAATGAAATTTTGTACATTAAATCTGAAATGACACTAGTTCCAGGACCTAATTTACATCCTAAAACCCCAGTTTTGTCCAGTTCTACAGCTTCTAGGAAAGACTAACGTGGGCCAGGTTGGTAGAGACAGAGGAGCATCCTTAACTGCCTTGAAATTCAGATACAGACAGAAGCAAGTCTGTAGAGACCATAGGTCTGACTTCTATTGTTAATCTGGAGCAGTATATATAAGAAGGCTCAGAAATACGCAAAAATTATTACAGGCATTGATGATATTCAAAATATGGAGGCTCGAAATGCTAGCAACAACACCACACAGACATTAATCACTAGGATGGATTACAGCCATAAACCATTGGCCCAGCTATCCTATTGTGGATCAATACAAATACAACTCTGACTCTAGTGTACCCTTGCTGGCCTGCACCATTTTCTTGGTCTGAATCTTTAAATTACTTGAGATAATTTTGGGATACTGAAGTCACAGTGCACAAATACTGTGTATATGAAAACAGGTACAATTATGAGATATTTACATATCACAAATAAGTGGGCCATTACTAGAAGTATTGCAGCAAAGTTCTGAGTTGGAATTAGGAGCCATTTCTGAGAAAGCTTTTGCTAAATCCAGCAAATTTATCTCCTATAAAATCAGTAGGGATTCTTGACCAAGATTTATTGGCCATTTCCCATGAAATATTAAGAATCTTTGATGAATCATAAAGAGTGGACTAACATCTGCTGCTTTTCTTCTATGTTTTCAAAAATTGGAATAAATGCTAGGTAACCAGAAACAGCATCCAGCCAGTGTTTTCCTCTGAATAATTCCTGGATGACTATATTTAATGTGAGCAAGGTAATAAAATTAACTTCTTCTGAAATTATAAGGTTAGACAGGAGTGGCAAAGAAAGCAGTAGGAATTCACAATCTGGAAGGGCATTGAATATCCACCATGTGGCGTTAAATCAGAGCATTTTCATCTCAAACAGTGCAAAAAAAAACCCAAAAAACCAGCAAGCTGAAATGAGGTAGAACCCCACTTACCAGGGCATTAGGCAAGGGCCAAAGGAAAGAAGCCCTCTTGTAGAAGCTCGTCTCTGATGAGTAGAGATGGAAAATAAACCTAGCTTTCAGAGGGCAAAACTCATGCACAGTTTGGGCAATCTGCTTAAGCAATCCAAGGCAAAAAAAAAAAAAAAAAAAAAAAAAAAAAAAAAGTCCAGGGCAAGGGTAATAACATGGGAGGCAGAGAGAGCTGCAATATCATTCCAGATCTCTCTTTTTACAGCAAATCACCAAATTAGTGACCAGGCTTACAGACAGCAGAACATAGCCTGCTAGCCAAAAGGACTTTGTGGATGTGCTGGAAATTTCTTCATTTTTTATAACAACTTTTGGATGCTATTTTTAAATATTCCCAATAACGATTCACTAATATTTTTCTCCAAAAAAAGAAAGTCAACTGTTGTGCAACAGTTGAGTTTTTGTGCCATAGTTCAGTCTTCTAAAGAAATCCTGGTATCTTAAACATTAAAAACTATGACATCTTATCCTTGAAGTATATTTAGTCTATTTTAGATATTGAATATAGTGCTAAGTCACACTTGGTGATAAATAATTATCTGGCATTATCAGAGTCCCATTCCTCATTTCAAAAACTTATGTGTGCACCCTTCCCCTGATAACAAGTATTATATACTTCATGTAGAAAACAAGAATGTTGTACTTGTTCATCCTTCTTCACACAACATATACTAAAAAGATGTATATTAAAGGATCATAACTTGATCATCTTTAAAATATTCACTCTGTCCTCGAACAATCAAAGCAAAAACAGGGAGCCCATTGGTGACTGCTTAACTTCTTTTATTCTCATAATAACATACTTCCTAGGTATTCACAAAGCTACCTTATACTTGCCTCTTCTCCAGCTTTACATCACAGTTTGAAAAAATAACTGCCAAAATCCTGCAGTTGGTTGTCAGTAATGAACAAGGATAACTTGTTGAGCACTTCATATATGTCATGCTGGGAAGTGGACGACAACAGTAACTGCTCTTCAACATTGTGTGCTCTGCACACGTGCGATGCCCAGGAATGTTATTTGATCAAATCGTTTTGCCAATAGTTCCTCTGCTTTCTCATATTAACATCTTATTAATTTTCAGCTGATTTTGTAAGCTTTAAGGCAACAATGGAACTTGTACCTAGTTTTGCTACAGAGAGTACAACTTTGAATAATAGTTGTAAGATTTTTATTTTCTTTGACGATATTTTTAGTAAAAAATTCATTCATTGATTAATATCTTGTGAATAACTACTAAGCTCAACTTGTGCTAAGTATTGGCAATGTAGCACACATCAACAGATAAAATATCTGCCCTAGTGGAACTCACATTCTGCATCAGTTAGAAACCATTATTTAATATTTGCTTTAGAAAAATCTCCACTGATAAAAGGCCACTGTGCTTTGTTTAACAATGACAAAAAAGCTAGCTGAGAAAAATGTTATAAAAGACAACGCACTGGGGACTAACACTAATAGAAGCTCACTTAATGAAATTTAATTTTCAGATACTTATTGTTGTACTTCCAATTTACACATTTATCCTGTGCAAAGTCACATATGGATTTGTCACAGCTAACACAGATTTATAATCTCCATTTGTACTGGAGCACTGTTCACAATTTGTTTATTTCTTTATTTGAATTGTAATATTTACATTACTATTTTATCATTAGTTTATGCTTCATTGAACCACTTTATAATATTGATCCATTTTTAAAATTATTAACATAGGGCAACACAACTGTAACTACAAAATGTAAAATTTACATGCCAAAACGGAAATTACATTGATTGAGAAATTACCTGTCCTCTGTTAAAGGTTAACTAAGCCAACCTGATCAGTGCGTTCCTTGGAGCTCAACATGCAGCTTTTAAGAATGATCATTTCGGGCACCTGGGTGGCTCTGTAGGTTAAGCCTCCGACTTTGGCTCAGGTCATGATCTTACAGTTACTGAGTTTGAGCCCTGCGTCGGGCTCTGTACTGACAGCTCAGAGCCTGGAACCTACTTCAGCGTCTGTGTCTCCCTCTCTCTCTGCCCTTCCCTGCTCATGCTCTGCCTCTCTCTGTTCCAAAAATAAATTTTTAAAAAAGCATTAAAAAAAGAATGGTTATTAAGAATGTGACAGGATTTTAAGAAACACACACCTACCACATTAGAGTTCCCTTTTGACTTGGTAAAGTAATTTTCAGAAAATAAAATATAAAAAGCTTATTTTCACTGCCCTATGCTCAGAAATATCTTAGCTCTCTTCCTAGATACCCTTAGAGTTAAAATAATTACGAATTAGCTTTTATCTTGTATGTGTTCTATGATTTTTAAAAAGTAAAAATATATAAGAGAATAAAGACTCAAAGAGAATATACAGTTTTATGTTAGAGTGTAAAGATTATGAGTGATACCATTTCTTTCTTAAATTCTCCCTTAATGTTTTAAGGGGTGCCTGGGTGGCTCAGTCGGTTAAGTGTCCGATTTCGGCTTAGGTCATGATCTCACAGTTAGTGGGTTTGAGCCCTGCATCAGGCTCTGTGCTGAACCACTCTCTCAGAGCCTGGAGCCTGCTTCAGATTCTGTGTCTTTTTCTCTCTCTGCCCCTCCTCTGTTCATGCTCTGTCTCTCTCTGTCTCTCAAAAATAAATAAATGTAAAAAATTTTCTAAAAAAAAAAAATTCTCCCTTAATGTTTTAAATTGTTATTTACAATGATGATTAAAATTGTATAACTGTAGTCTTAGATTGAAGATATTATATAAGTCTCTATGTACTCTTTTTCTTCTCTCAAGTTTATTTTGAGAAACAGTGTGTGAATGCATGTCCAAGTGGAGGAAAGGTATAGAAAGAGCAGAAGAAAACGAGAACCCCAAGCAGGCTCCACAACATGGGGCTTGAACTCAGGAACCATGAGATCATGACCTGAGCTGAGTCACATGCTTAACTGACTGAGCCACCCAGGAATCCCCAGGTACTCATTAAAATGTTCTTTCACTATCTAAAGGCTTCTCATCTATAGTTTCTATTTATAAATCATATCTAATTGGTAAAAATGAAAATTCTCCCCTGAATAAATCCAATCTACTACATCTAAGGTGTTCTGATTCGGAATCCATTTTGCCCATGGTTACACCTCAGTTTGGGAATTGAATGAAGAATTTCCTTTCAGAAAACATTCTATTCCTAGGAGTATCTTCTATATTTTATATCATAAAAAGGATAAGTTTTCCTCAGCACTTTTTATGTGCTTGAATTGCTTTATTGAGATTTAGAACCATGAATTTCATGGTGCCTTGAATATTTTCCCCATCATCTTCTAATAGAGGGCTCATGTTTAACTCCCCTCTTATTTTCATATTCTGTATGGAGGATTCTAGTCTCTGCTCAAATAAGCAAATATTTGCTGGGTGCCTTCTATTTGCAAGAAAGTGTTAACATAAAAAATACATTTTAAAAACTCATAAAAATGTATAAAATTTTTTACATTTAAAAAATACATAAGTCACAGCTGGAGACCTGAAGAAATTTAAAACTAATTTCAGAGAAAAAAATGTGATATAATAAAAAATGTAAGCTATCGCAAATGTGTTGGCTCATAAAATAAGAAACAGGCAAACAAAAGAAGCAGTCTAAGACAGAATTAAAAGAGATATTAGAAATCCGTTACTGTGTTGCAGTCTGAAATGACTGAAGCCGGTTATGGTGAAGCGCGTAGAGCAGAGGTTGAGGCTGACACGGAAAGAACTGGGTTACTGTTGCAGCTCCGTCAATTACTAATTGTGTCATCCTAGGAACTCAGTAACTTCTCTGGATGGAAAGGGAGGGGTAGACATACATATATGTTACACACAGCTCCATGCCAAGCCAGGCAGATACAGCTCTGGGCCAACTGGTATGTGCTTGAATTAAAATGATTAGGAAAGAGAAAAAAATTTTTCTGGGATTGGTAGGAAGGAAGACGACTATTCATTGCTACCAGAGACTTCCACTAGAACAAGTCCACCTGAGAAAGAAGCTGAAACTGAGAAAGGCAAGAAATGAAACCAAGCAAAAGTTGCTGCATTTGCCTCATCTGTAAAATGGAAATGGGAAAATGATACTTTGCTCTCTGGAGGAAAGGGCTAGAAGAGATACCCTATTAAGACCCCTTCAGCCCTATTTCTGTGATTTTAAAAATTCCTGTCTTTAATAAATGGATACATGTGTGCCAAACCGAAAAAGAGGCATTTAGAATTTCTCAGCAATTGTTTCCATTATGATAACCTAGTTTTTGCTACCTTAAAAAGGTTGTTTTTCCACCCTTGGGGCTACTTTTGTTTTTGTTTTTGTTTTCATTATGGTGTGACTTTTATTCCCGTGACTAACTCATTGCATAACTGGGAGCCTATATCTCCCACTCCCTTCCTCCATTCCCCACCTCTGGAAACCTTCAGTTTGTTTTCTGTATGTATAGGTCTGATTCTGCTTTTTGTGTTTATGCATTTGGGTTTTTTTAGATTCCACATATGAGTGAAATCATATGGTATTCATTTTTCTTGGTCTGACTTATTTCACTTAGCATAATACTTTAGGTCCATCCATGTTGTCACAAATGGCATGATCCCATCCTTCTTTATGGCTGCATTATAAATATAAATATTAATATCACATCTTCCTTATCTATTCATCTATCAATAGACTCTTAGGTTACTTCTGTATCTTGGCTATTGTCAACAATGCTGCAATAAACATAGGAGTGCTATATCTTTTTATTTAGTGTTTTCATTTCATTTGGGTAAGTACCCAGTTACTGGGATTATTGAATCATAGAGTGTTTATATTTTTAATTAAAAAAAATTTTTTAATGTTTATTTTTGAGAGAGAGAGAGAGGGAGAGAAAGGAGGGAAATGGGCAAAGAGAGAGGGAGACACAGAATCTGAAGCAGGCTTCAGGCTCTGAATTGTCAGCACAGAGCCCGACGCAGGGCTCAAATCCACAAACTGTGAGATCGTGACCTGAGCTAAAGTCAGACGCCTAAGCAACTGAGTCACCCAGGTGCCCCTCTACCTTTAATTTTTTGAGGAACATCTATACTATTTTCCACAGTTGCTGTACCAATTTACATTTATTTGTGGCTAGTTTGATTGTATTTGTCTAATTTTATGATTGACTAAAAATTTAAAGTTTATAGTCACAATTCACATGAAGGCAGAATGGTATCTGTTAGGAACATAGAAGATATTATTGTTAAATGTCTCAATTCCTAATTCAATTGTTTATACTCAACTCTAAAAGGGACAGTAATCAGTCAATTTTGGTCATGAAAATTGAATGTTATTCAGCCATAAAAAGGAATGAATACATTCCCTTTAATAGATGAAACAACATGGATGAAACATTAAAATATGCTAAGTGGAAGAGATCAGTTTGTAAATTATCTATGATAAATTATAAACAAAAGAAGCACTGATACAATATATTACTCTTTCTAGAGTACATTGTTTATAATTTCAATGGTAATCCAGCCCAAATAGTTCAATCTTTTCCAGTACGAATTGGTGAGGTTGTTTGAACCCTCTTTGGAGAGATACCCATGATTCACAATGATTTTGTTATTGCATTATGAAGATTAAGAGTACAAAACACCATATATAAAAATTAACACAAAAAGGATTATCAACCTAAATGTTAACCACTAAACTATAAAACTCTTACTAGAAACAGGAGTAAATCTTTGTAAACTTGAGCTTGGCAATCTTTTTTTTTTTTAGATGTGATAACAAAAGCATGAACAACAAAGAATTGCACTTTATCAAAATTAAAAACCTTTGTACTTTGAAGACACCAATAAGAAAGTTAAGAGAGTTGACAAATGGGAGAAAATATTTGCAAATCACGTCTGATAAGGAGCTTGTCTAACTCAACAATGGACAAATAATGCAATTTAAAAATTGGCAACAGATTTAAATAGACATTTCTCCAAAGAGATATAGAAATGATTAATAAGTGTATGAGAAGATGTTCAAGAGCATTTGCCATCAGGGAAATGGAAATGAAAACCATAATGAGATACCACTTCACACCCACTAGTATGGCTTAAATCAAAGACAAAACACGTGCTGGTGAGGATGCAGCAAAATTGAAGCCCTCATGCATTGCTGGTCAGATCATAAAAAGGAACAGCCACTTTAGAAAGGAGTTCGGCAGTTCCTCAAAATGTTAAACGTAGATTTATCATTTAAGTCAGCAATTCTACTCCGAGGTATACATATAATAGAAATGAAAACATATGGCTATATAAAAATGTATATAGAGTGCTCATAGCAGCATTATTCATAATAGCCATAAATTTGGGAAACAACCCAAATTTCATCCAGTGATGGAAGGATAGACCAGCTATGGATACCCGCACAACAGAATGTTATTCAGCCATAAAAAGGAATGAATACATTCCTTTAATAGATGAAACAACATGGATGAAACATTAAAATATGCTAAGTGGAAGAGATCAGTTATAAAAGACCACATATAGTTTCATTTATATGAAATGTCCAGAATAGGCAAAATCATAGAGATGGAAAGTAGATTAGTGATTGCCAGGGGCTTGGGGAAGAGAAAATGGGGAAGTGATTGCAAATGGATATAGGATTTCTTTTGGGGGTAATGAAACTGCTCAAAAATTACATAGAGGTGATGGGTACACAACTCTGTGAATATACTAAAAAGCACCGAATTGTACACTATTTTTTAAAGATTTTAGTTTTAAGTTATCTCTACGCCCCATGCGAGGCTCAAACTTAAAACCTTAAGACCAAGAGTCAGATGTTCCACCAACTAAGCTAGGCAGGTGCCCCATGAACTGTACACTTTGAAAGTCACATAATGGGTAACATTTATGATGTGTCAGTTATACCTCATAAAACAGATTTTAAGAAAAACAAACCAATAAAGAAACAGATCACTGACCAAAGGCACTTGCCAGCTATATTATTCTGCAGCCACATTTAACCAAACATCAGAGGACAACTGACTAGAGCGAGGGAGCTCAGCAAAATATAGTAGTCTAACACAGAAATTTAAAATGTGAATGTGCCCTACACTTGGATTTAGGAGTTGTGTGTTCTAGGTTTGCCTGGACTCCAACCAAAATTTGCAGGCAAAGATCATTACTTACCTCTGAATATCCATTCTCCTATTCTTGTCTAGCAATAAGAACCCAGATTTGACTGAGCCATTTCCAGTCAGCTGAAGACCTGCCAAACCTTGCAGATAGATTATGGCTTGTGCCTAAATTTGGCTAAGTCTTGTTGTAACTTCTAGGAAGTTTCCTCAAAGGGCAGGAATGGATATACCTTTCCTGGTCACTGCATCCTGTTGCTGAGATAGAGTTGGGCTGGCTAGGTCTCTAGCAGCTACCTTGGACTATGAGGATGAAGAATAAGCAGCAAGATGGAAGCAATCTGGGTCCCTCCCAAATTTGCAGAATAAGTACCCTAACCCTACACTGCTTACCACCAGACTTCTTTTATATGAAACAGAAACAATCACATAAGCCATAGTTCTTTTGTGGGTGTTTTTCTTTTCTGTCACATGTAAATGTACATAATCCTAACTAATACACTGAATTTATAAAGAGTATAGAAGAAAAGGACCTTTAGGGTGGTTTGGAGAAGGAGAATGTAGTCTTTTAAGAAAAAAAGTTAAAGCCCCCCTTTCTGGATGGAGCAACTTTCTAAATTAACCTAAGGACATTCAAGAGCTCTTGATTTGATCTTCCAGAAGTTTGTTGACATGACCAAAATATCTAGAAATGTGCAAATCCGTCATCATTACACCTTCTCCTCTCCCTGGCATTTTCATTTTAGCTAAGGTCAGCCAGAAAATTTCAAACACTACGGGTCTCAAATTTGATTAGTTTGTAAGCAAAAGGTAGGACCTTTCCTTTGAAAAGGTTTCCAGTGGTATTCTAATTTCTTCTTCAGTCTACTCCAGTTTCCTAACCTTGACTAATCTTGATATATGGTTAGTATAGCAGTTGATTGAGGGACATAAGAACAACCTCTAGTAGATAATAAAGTTTTAAAATCATGCATTCTTGGCTACTAGATATTTCCATGGCTTTATAACTGGTCAAGGATTTGTTCACAATCTTATGCAAAAATTATTTTGAATTATTCAATTAAAAAGCCAACCATTACCATGTAATTTTAGAGCATTTTTATCACCCCCAAAAGAAACCCTATATCCATTAGCAATAACTTCCCCATTTCCCTCTTCCCCAAGCCCTAGGCAATAACTAATCTACTTTCCATCTCTATGGTTTTGCCTATTCTGGACATTTCATATAAATGGAATTACATATGGTCTTTTATAACTGAACTCTTTCATCTAGCATATTTTAAAGTTTCATCCATGTTGTCTTTGTTATTATCTATGACAAAGGTGTCAAGAATATACAATGGGAAAATGACAATCTCTTCAACAAATGGAGCTGGGAAAACAGCAAAGTGACATATAAAAGAATAAAACTGGACCACTTTCCTACATCATACACAAAATCAACTCAAAATGGATTAAAGACTTAAATGTAAGACATGAAACCACAAAACTCCTAAAAGGAAACAAAGGCAGTAATTTTTTTATATCAGCCATAGAAACATTTTTCTAGAAATGTCTCCTCAGGTAAGGGAAACAAAAGTATAACTATTGGGACCATACCAAAACAAAACCTTTTGCACGGTGAAGGAAATCATCAACAAAATAAAAAGGCATCCTACTGAATGGGAGGAGACATTTTTTAAGTGATATATCCTGTAAGGGGGTTTATATCCAAAATATATAAAGAACTCATACAACTCAACACCATAAAATCCCCAAATAATCCAATTAAAATAATGGGCAGAGGATTTGAGTAGACATTTTTTCAAAGATATACAAATGGCCAATAGACACATGAAAGGACGCTCACCATCTATAATCATCAGGAAAATGCAAATCAAAACCACAATGAGATTATCACATTACCCTATGATCCAATAATTCCCGAAACTGGGTATTTAAAAAAAAAAAAAAGAGGGGCGCCTGGGTGACTCAGTTGGTTGAGTGTCCGGCTTCAGCTCAGGTCATGATCTCACAGCTCGTGGGTTTGAGCCCCGCATCAGGCTCTGTGCTGACTGCTAGCTCAGAGCCTGGAACCTGTCTTCAGATTCTGTGTCTCCCTCTCTCTCTGACCCTCCCCTGCTCATGCTGTTTCTCTCTCTCTCTCTCAAATAAATAAAAGCAGTAAAAAAAAAAAAAGATACATGCACTCCTATGTTCATTGCAGCATTATTTACAATAGCCAAAATTTGGAAGCAACCAAAGAGTCTATTGATAAATGAATGGATAAGGAAGAGACACACACACACATTTTGCAGCCATTAAAAAGGATGGGATTATGCCACGTGTGACAACATAGATAGACCTAGAGAGGATAATGCTAAGTGAAATAAGTCAGACTGAGAAAGATAAATATCATGTGATTTCACTTACATGTGGAATTTAAGAAGCAAACAAATAAAGAACAGAAGAGCCAAGAGAATGGACTCTTAAATACAGAGAACAAACTTGTGGTTGCCAGAAAGGAGGTCTATTGGGGAATGAGCGAAATAGAGGACTAAGAGTTCACACTTATCTTGATGAGCACTGAGTAATGTATAAAATTGTTGAATCATTATATTGTACACCTGAAACAAATATAACACTATATGTTCATTATACTTCAATAAAAGTATATATATATATATTTCAATAAGAAGAGAAAAAAACTAAAAGTTTACAGTCAAAGTATATTTTCAAAGCCAAAAACCATATTTTAGAGGCACCTGGGTAGCTTAGTTGGTTAAGCACCCAGCTCTTAATTTCAGCTCAGATCATGATCTCACAGTTCATGAGTTCAAGCGCTATGCTGATAGCTCTTTGGATTCTCTCTCTCCTCCCTCTCTCTGCCCCTCCCCTGCTTGTAGTCTCTCTCTCTCTCTCTCTCTCTCTCTCTCTCTCTCTCTCTCTCTCTCTCTCATGATCTCTTTCTCTCAGTAAATAAATAAACAAAACATATTTTTAAAAATATATGCACACCAACATTCCCAGGTAGGCTTTAGACAATACCAATGTGATTAAAGAGCAAACTTATCACAATTTGTTTGCAGACTTTTAAAACAACATGCATGCCAATTCTGCCAAATGAAGAAATACTAAATACCAGAAAATCCTGAGAAATAACTTTTTCACTTCCTAAAGCTACAAAATCTACTGTTATTTTAGTAATTGTGATTGCTTTCAGTGTATATTTTATCATTCATGCATGAGAGACTACAACACACTTTAAATGCAAGGACAGATAAATATGCAATAAAATTGTTTCATTGGGAAAAGTTCAGTCAGGATTTGGTATTAATGTAATCATAACATGGTCACAAGATCTGGCCTTTTGCTCATGAAAACAAACACTTGCAATTAAAAAAATTTTTCCCCTTTTTTATTTTGAAGGGGGAGGGTGCAGGGTATGGGGGAGAGAGAGAGAAAATCCCAAGCAGGCTCTGCACTGTCAGCACGGCGCCTGACACAGGGCTAAACTCAGGAACCATGAGATCATGACCTGAGTTGAATTCAAGAGTCTCATGCTTAACCAACTCAGTCACCCACGGGCCCCTACTTTCTTTTTAATTGGCTCTTTGCCCAATGTGGGGCTTGAACGCAAGACCCCAAAATCAAGAGTCACATGCTCTACCAGCAGAACCATCCGAGTGTCATGACATTTGTAATTTTAAAAAATTATTTCAATATTAGCAGAAATTTTGTTTTAGGAAGACACATCAAAATAGATTCTGAACTAGCTTACTTTTGTTTTATTTTTCCTATCACATTTGATATTTTCTATGTTGAGGTTACACTTACAGATATTTACTATATCCAAAGCTCACTGATAAGGTGTTGAGACTTCTGGGTGATGATGATGATGATCATGATAATGATGATGTAATCTCTATGCCCAATATGGGGCTCGAACTCATGACTTCAAGGTCAAGAACTGCTTGTTCTACTGACTGTACCAGCCAGCACCCCAAGACTTCTGTCTTTTAATCAGTAAAATTGACTTGAATTTTAATGCATTTAAAGATCCCTTTTAATAAAGATGACTATAGATCTTAAAGTTTTTAAATTTTTAAATATTTGTGCTAGATTAGTAACTATTAACGCATAATTTTAAATGAGTAATACACTTAATTCTGGGATTCCTGAGTATGGATGGATGAAATGAGATATATAATTCTTACTTAGGGTTGCATGAAAACAGCCTTTTCAGTACTCATACCAGTGCCCTCCATGAATCAAAGCCAGAATAGTCATTCTGAAACTTGAATCTGGTCCTGTATCAGTCCTCAACAAAGAAAGGAAAGTTAATGTCCAATTTCCAGGTTGTTGAGAAGATGAAAAAAAAAGATCCTTTTTTGATTTGTCTATTTCAAAAGTGGCTCCTTGACAGGAAACCATCAAAACCCTCGAGGAGAAAGTAGGAAACAACCTCCTTGACCTCCACCGCAGCAATTTCCTACTTGACACATCCCCAAAGGCAAGGGAAATGAAAGCAAAACTGAACTCTTGGGACCTCATCAAGATAAAAAGCTTCTGCACTGCAAAGGAAACAATCAAGAAAGCTAATAGGTGGGGCGCCTGGGTGGTTCAGTCGGTTAAGCCTCCGGCTTCGGTTCAGGTCAGATCTCACGTTCGTGGGTTCGAGCCCCGTGTCGGGCTCTGTGCTGACAGCTAGCTCAGAGCCTGGAGCCTGCTTCCAGTTCTGTGTCTCCCTCTCTCTCTGCCCCTCCCCCTCTCATGCTCTGTCTCTCTCTGTATCAAAAATAAATAAAACAAAAACAACAAAAAAA
>NC_043703.1:107118730-107167910 GCF_006229205.1 Suricata suricatta | reverse complement strand
ATATATACAATGGAGTACTATATGGCAATGAGAAAGAATGAAATATGGCCATTTGTAGGAAAGTGGATGAACCTGGAGGGTGTCATGCTAAGTGAAATAAGTCAGGCAGAGAAGGACAGATACCATATGTTTGCACTCATAGGTCTAACAGGAAAACAGGAGAAACCTAATGGAGGACCAGGGGGAGGGGAAGAGGGAAAGGGAGTTGGGGTGAGAGAGGGATGTAAAACTTGAGAGATTATTGAATGCTGAAAATGAACTGAGGGTTGAAGGGGAAGGGGGAGGGGGGGAAAGAGGTGGTGGTAATGGAGGACGGCACTTGTGGGGAAGAGCACTGGGTGTTGTATGGAAACCAATTTGACAATAAACTACTTTAAAAAAAAAAGCGGCTCCTTATACTTTCTCTATGATTAAGTCTGGGTGGAGTAAAGGTAAAGAGATGAATAAAATAAAAGAATATGTCTGACGTATGGAAAGTACTCAGTAAATGCTGATTTCCTTTTTTTCCTGCTTCTTCTGAGGAGAAATTTTAGTATGTAACTTGTTGATTAAGTTAATAAAGTATAAGGGAGGAGATGGTGTTGATGGCTCATGTTATCCAAAATATCCAACTTAAACATCCAGTAATTTACTTTGTTTAACAATTCTCTTTCAAGCTAAAAATTAGAGCCCGAAGGGCCCTTCAAAAAATCTGCTTCTAGGCATATCACTTCACTGCTTTTGTGAAGGTCAAGTTCCAATGAAAAGGAAACCTAAGAAATCTTTTCCAGAGACTACATTTTTTTATGAAAGTGCCTCTCTTCTTCTTTCAAAACTGGCACATCTAATATTTTGTGTACCTACACACTCTAGTAAAGAAGTCATCTATTAGTTCACTCATTTGAAAATTTCAGCAGTAACTACTTTGGGACTAGGTCACTCTTGCTATCTTTCCCTGAATCTCCTCAATCCCAGACTTTATTAAGGACATACTCTTGCCTCTTAAATTTTCCATAGCCAGCCTGTGCAGTTTCTGGAGCCCTTCAGGTGTATCTTTTTTTTTTTCCTTCTAAGTAATCTCTGAATTCACACCCCAAGATCAAGAGTTGTATATTCTACCAACTTAGACAGCCAAGCACCCTTAGGAGTGTCTTTAAAGTAATATTTCTGTTCTTTGTATTGGAATGCTTACAGATGGTTTCATAGAACATAGCTGTCCCCTTGTATTTAGCTTGGTACATCAATCCATAAAGAAAATTGGGAAAGCTTAATGAGAATATTAATATGTCATGTTGCAAATGTATTTTTATTGAATCTAGGTAGGAATACCCAGAAAATTGGGCAGATAATAAGTGATTACTTGTATTCCTAAATAGTTTATACTTCTACAAATAGGGGAAACCCATATATCACACAGCTCATCCATACATTGTCTGAGCCCCTCAGGACCACTGCAGGAGACCGGGATTTCCTATGCCCGCTTTGTGCTAGTAGAAGACTGCACGTAGGTCAATAGAAAGATAGGCCTAAGGCAAAACAATGTCTGAAGTTTATTATTGCCAATCTTTGATGCAACAAAGATTTACCCTCCTGCCTCCATCAATAAGGTTGTCTTAGGGTTTGAAGAAGGAAGGTAGTATTTAAATAAAAGGCTTATGACTCAGATGTTGAAAAGTAGAAAGGGAGTGATCACAGACAGTGTTTGGAGCTCAAAAGGATCTTAGAGAATATTTAATTCAATTCCCCTAAAAATAAAAAAACCAAGAAAGTATTTGTGTCTGTTTCAGGTCAAAACAGACAGACGGCAAGAGGTCACATGGAGTAGTGTAAAAAACATGGACTTTACAGCTGACAGCGTGATTTGAATCCCGCTCTTCTCACAACTATTTGAATGGTTTTCTCATATACAGACTGAGAATAATAGGACCTGTCTGCTAAAGTTGTTGTGAAGAGTAAATGATATAACTTACATAAACTGCCTAGAACATTTGTTGGTATTCAGTAAATGTTTGGCAAATGTTATTCCCAGTGCAGGAACCCACACCAAGGTCTTTTGACTCCAACCCTTGTACACTGCACTGCACTATCAATGCAGCTGGCCAGAAGGAACCAAATATTTGCTTAATACAAGATTCCAATGAAATAAATTGTGCACATCAAATAATATTTTAAAAACATTTGCTAATCATTAATGTAAGCAATACTCAGTCTTTTTTAAATGAAATTAAATGTCCCACTTTTCTGAGTGATTTTTTTCTGTTTTCAGATACACACAGCTCAGTACAAAGAGATGACACAAGGGACTTTTTATCTGCAATGCAGAGAGCAATACGGAGATAATTTACATCCAAACTTGCCGTTAGCTCCATATGGCATGTATTCATCATTTAGTGGGTTCAGTGCCCTATCTTTAGAGCTTCAGTGATCAGGGTGGAAATTGCCTGCTTATTTATGCTTGGCTGGACTGAAAATATAGAGAGAGGAAGAGGTGAAGGGAAATGCCACTCCCTCCAAGAACTGGCCCTGAAGTTAGGAGTCTAGGATTAACATTGGCTTGTCCAGGAATAGCATACTCTGTTTTCAAAAGTAGGCAAAATGCAGACGACATGAGGTGTATTATTTATGGGTTGCAATCATGCATGTTATTCCTGTCTGCCCCACGAAAGACTTGACTGTGGTTAAATGTAGGGCTGTCTTCTTGTTCAGCACAAAGCCTCACTCACACTGGGCAAGTGGGTGTTTGCAGCAACATGTGATCAATTGGTTTGTATCAGAAATAGGAGAAATTGCTCTCAAAAGCCAAATTAGGAATTAACCAACCCCATTCCCATGCCCTTACTTCAGAGAGGGGGAGTAGAAAGCAATGTATTCTCCTGCCCTGTTGAGAGTAAAGTAACAACGGGTTCTCCTCTCTTATCGCTTGGAAAGTCAAAGGCTCAGTCCCTTTATACAAAAGGAATTTTGATTTTCCTCCAAATGCCTCAAAAGATATATAAATCTTTCAAGCTGGAAGAATCTTGTCTGTTATCCTTCAGTCACCATGATTATCTCACCAATGGGAAAGAGGGAATTCTGAAGTGCACACACTCCTCCCCAATGCCATCATAATATTACGTATATATTTAGTTCTAGAATTCAAACACTGGAGCAAAATGTGCAGCCACTTATAACCTCTGGAATATTAAGAAGGATTATGGATTGTTTTGGTTTGAATTGTGCACACACACCCATATGTTGAAGTCCTAACCCCCAGTACCTCAAAATGTGACCTTATTTGGAATTAAGATCATTGAAAAGATAGTTAAAAAGAGGTCATTCGGATGGGCCCTAATCCAATATGACTGGTATCCTTATAAAAAGGGGAAATTTGGACTCAGATGACTGCCTGGGAAGAATACCATGTGAAGATGAAGGCACAGATTGGGGTAACGCATCTACAAGTCAACGAATGCCAAGGATTGCCAGCAAACCACCAGAAGCTAGGGGAAAGACATGGAGCAGATTCTTCCCCACAGTGCTCAGAAGGAACCAGCACCATCTACACCACAATCTTAAAATTCTAACCTACAGAACTATGAGATGATAAATTCCCATTGTTGAAACCACACAGTCTGTGGTACTTTATTTGTCAACCCTAGCAAACTAATATATGGAATTCCCTTCCTTCCTTCCTTCTCTGTTTTACTTTTCTTCCTTTTCTCTCTCTTCCTCTCTTTCTTCTCCTTCCCTCCCTTCCTTCCTCCCTCCCATCCTTTTTTCTTTCCTTCCTTCCCCTTCTTGCCTGCTAGACTTCATGGAAAAGGAGGCTGGAAGATAGGAACATGATTTTCCTTTTAAGCCATTGATGGACTGTATGCTTCCTGTATCATTAAGAAATAAAAATTCTTATTAAAGGGCATATCCACATCTGATTGTAACTAAAAATTTGGCAAGAGTGGGGAAAAGGAGCTTCCCCAAAGAACATGTATGCCAATGTATTCTCCCTCATTGTAAGCCCTCAAGAACTAGAAACTTTCCCTTATTTTCTTCCACAGTGGCTTTTCCCTTCCTTGACTGAAGAACTTGCTATAAAGTTTTACTTTGTCCGGACTTACCCATCTACCTCAAAACTGGAGCAGAATCAATAAGCTATTACCTTTCCTTCTTTCTCAAAGAGTGACTCCCCCCACTCCAACACAGAGGAGTCTAGCCCAGGTTTTAAGTTATTGTCCTTTCCCTTTTCTACCCATTGCCCGTAAAAGATGAGTTTCCAAGACCACTGTTTGACTATTATGATCTTCTGAGGGTTTCTCAATGATACAGCATCAAGACTACTGACACTTAGATCTGAATATTTATGCACACCCACATACCCTCAAAGAGTTGTTCTTTGTTTCCTAAGATGGCACTACTAGATAAATTCCAATGTGTGTGCCTGATGCAGAGTAGCCTTATCTACCCTGAGAATACAAGGTCTTCTTGTGCCAAATGTACCGATACCTATTCTTAGACTAAAAGACCATCCAAACTCCAAAACTGGTTAGTATGCTTAGAGCTTCTGTATCCTCATCTATGTTGGAACTGGGACTTCTATTCATGAAATGGCAAAGTCTGGATCTCCAGCTGCCTGGGTCTATAGCCTGTAGAAATTTCCCAGACATCTGTGATGTTACCACATTGCTTGAAGCTCTTCTAGCCAAATGGATATCTGTGGGTTTTGCCTGCCCAGCCTTCATTCCTCTTCCTTCCATAGTTTTCCCATTTTCTGTCCTTGTGGTTTAGGTCCTGACCTTATTAACCCAATACTAGGCTTCTACCATTAGTGTAGAAGGTGCACATGACCAAAGCCAAGCCAATGAAATCAATTTAGGGCCTTGTGCTGAAACTTCTGGGAAATAGGTGCTGTCTCTATTTGACTTGGAGTTGCAAAGAATGTAAGCCTGGAGTTTTTAGGGGGCACCAGGTGAAAGGAATCTTCTGAGAATGAAGCCAAGATGGAGAGATAGAGAGATCAAGGGGAAGTGCGGTGTGAATGTTGTCTGAACATCATCTTCATCTTTGAGTTCAGCCAAACCTGAAATTTTCAGCTATGTAAGTCAATAAACTTGCTTAGGCCATTTTGAGGTGGACTTTCTGGCATTTGAAGCTGCAAGTATCCCAATATATCCCTTGTTTCTTTTGGCCTTCTGTCTTCTTCTTGCTTAGTGTTCAAGTGTTGTTCTTGCATATGACATTTACATGTTTAGCTCCATCATAACTGTTGAGATGAGCTCCAATTCAGTGTTAATAGGGTGTTTGGTGAATTTGTTCTTGTTAATCTCATTCTTCCAGTGAAAGAATTTATAGGTAGTTGATGACAAAATTGTTCCCCCCAATCCAGAAATTCATTGTCCTAGAAGCAGGCAGGATAGCTGACTAGCAGAAAACATTATAACTTATTATAAGACTATGACCTAATTAAAAGCTTGAAACGTGCTGGCACCATCTGTCTGTCAGATTTCAAAATGTTAGGATGATCTTGAGTTATTTCTAGACTTTGTCAATCAGTTTACCACATGCTATCTGCAAAATAGTATCTAATGACACCCTCATTCCAGGCTGAGTGTAGGATTTTCTTGGTGCAAGCTTGTATGTGGCTTTGGTTTTATAGCTGCTATAAAAACAACTGTTCACAGATGTTTACAATGAACAACCACCAAAAAAATCCCAAATAAAGTAGAATATAAGGCTATTAATTCAAATGCACTGGAAAATCTGCTTCTTAGCAATTTCCAAGCCGGGGAGAGGAGGAAAATGACAATAATCTCCATCTAGACAGTACCAACTCATAATGCCAATGAAGGACACATAGATCCCTTATTTAGCACTTTCTAGGACACATCACATCCTACTAAAGAATCAAAATATCTTAGAATTGGAGAGGCCACGTTCTCATAGAGCTTGATTTACTTAGAATGTAGGCATGCCCTCCACCTTCTTCTTAAATTGCAATCCAGACTTCTTCCAAATGTCAAAATATCTTCAGGATTGGGTGACTCTGCCCATTGAAGGAAAACTCATATATATGGGAAGTATTCCTGTGCTGAGCCACAGCCTCTCTCTCTTTGTAACTTTGAAACACCAGAATTTTACTTAAGGGAACTTAGAGATCATTCAGTCCAACAACTTCATTTTATTCCAAGGATCGACCATCTGGAACAGAGTATCCAATCATCTTTTCTGTAACAGCCCTTTCAATATTTCATGGTAGCATTTGTGTTCTGCCCATAACATTTTTTTCCCCTCTGGAATCAATATGCCCAGTTGCCTCAGCCCCTTCCTTATCCTCATCAGAGTTCTCTGAGACACTACCCTAACTTCCTGCCTTCTAACTCCCTCTTGTGACATGATCTCCCCAACATCCCATTACTATTCATTCAGAGGCTAGGTATTTCCTTCCAGGTACAAACTAATGGGAGGAACACACTTTTCCATATTTTATGTTGTCCTAGCTATTTTATGTATTTGTGCAGAATTACTATTTTATGTAGCCCTTAAGCACAGAAGGGTTGGTTATGAATGGCCTGCCAATGATTCTGGCAAAGCCAGATTTTGTACAAATAAATTTGTCAGACTTCAGATCAAGACTGTCAATAGCATAAAATTGTGCTGTGAGAAGTCACTGGAGCAGTTGCTTAGGCCACTGCCTCATTTCAGTCGTACTATCTTACATGTATTCAGGTTTTTTAAATACTTTATTTTTTTATTTTTTCAAAAATTTTAATGTTTATTCATTCTTGAGAGAGGAAAATAGCATGCAAGCAGGGGACGACCAGAGAGAGAGGGAGACATAGAATCTGAAGCAGGCTCTAGGCTCTGAGATGTAAGCACTCAAATTCACTAATTATGAGATCATGACCTGAGCTGAAGTCAGACACTTAATCAACTAAGCACCCAGGTGCTGCTTAAATACATTATCTTATTTTATATTCACTACTACCCTAGGAAGAAAGCTGGGCAATGTGTTATTCTCCCCATTTTGCAGGTGAAGCCCAATGACACCCCCCATCCCCACCACAGACTGGGTTAGTTGTAGAGGTAGGACTCAAGTCTCATGACTCTTGACTTTCAGGCTACTATTTTGTTTTCTGTATAGCTATTGTCCTTTGTCACCAAATAGCCTCACAAATTTCCCTACATAGCATTACTGCATGTCACCTGTTACTCAGTGGTTTACACCTAGAAGAACCCAGACCTTCTGACTACTGGAGTTCAGTGATCTGTCATTAATCTCCAAGGCTTCATTCCCCTCCCTCAACCAGTTTATGCACAACCAATTCTGAAATGAGCAAACATATTGGGAGTATTGGAAGCAATAATAATTTTTAAATGCTCATTTTCTCCTCCCTCTCCCAAATCTGCTGATGGGAATCAGAAGTTCAATTTGCCCAATGTTGCAAGAAAGGGCAAGATTAATTTTAAGTCATAAGCTAACAGTTGAGTAGTGATGAAGGAAAATAAAACTCTTAATCTGTAAGACGCTCCATGTAGAACCTGAGGCTTATCCCCCTTCACCTTTCTCCTTTGCCTGAGTGCAATTCACTTATTTTCAGATGCAACAACATAAAGAATAAGGGGGTATGGAGCAGGGTGAAGGATATGAGTGAAGCCACAGGGCACTGAAAAATGAGAAGGGAGAAATTCTGAATCCCTGTGGGCATTATAGACGTAGGTCTCCAGCTAGGAGCAGAACTTTCCTTTCCCAGAGAAGATCTTTCATTAACCCAATGAAAGGTTCATAAAGAAGAAGACACAAGGCTGGAAGATGTTTTTCTTTAAGATTCTTCTTTGGTTGATTAAAAAAAAATCATAAAGAAGGACAATTCCTCAATATTTGGGGAGAAATATTTCTTCAAGTTCTTTTACTTGGAAGTTGAATGGGAACAGTGGAAAAGGGTAGTTTGTGGTGGGGGGATTCATATGTTCAGTATGCTTTGAAGAAGTGCTCAAATGAAGCATGCTTTGTCCTCTTGTTTCTTGGATCTGCCAAAACTAAAATATATCCCAGATCTCAGTTTAGCTGTGGTTTTAGTTCCAGAACTTTAGGCATTTGGTACAACACACTTTGCTGGCGATGGTTGAGATTTAACCCTGAAATCAAGTTGTTATATAACAACTATCCCTGTGTTTGTTGGTGGACAATACCATTTTATTTTTTTTTTTAAATGTTTCGGTCAACACAACTTTTATGCTTTGTATTGAGTGTCTGTTGTAAGTCTTCAATTACTGTTGAGAAATTGTGATTCACTTTCAATAATGAAAAAGGTTTAAGGTGTTCTAAGACATCCAGGTGCTAGCTACCTGAATAGGCCTTCAGACAAGAGACTGAAATGTTAAAAGAGCTGAATTGCTGTCAGATGGAGTGAAGAACTACATTAAACAGATGGAAAACAAAAATAATCCAAAGAAAAACATGAATGCTAAGATAATTAAGCTGATTATAAAGGAATGGGTACAGGTATCTGTGATGTAAGATCTGCTGCAAAGCAGGAAAAGCCTCCAGACTGAATTCAGATTAGTGCCACCTTGGCTTTCTAGGGAGGTTATGGTTTTATCAAACTTTTCCTACTTACATGGGTTGTAAAAACAGAAGAGCCAGCCAAGAGGTGTCTGGGTTCCTCAAGTAACAGGTATGACACTGAAGTTGAGTTAAATCAGTTTTCCATCATTTGGGAATTTATTCAACGTGTGAATTATTGTGAGAAGTCAAAAAAGGGACACCGTTTGGGTTTCAGTGGTACTAAAAAATGCAAAGCATGGGCTTTAGGATCAGAAGATGAGGCTTGGAGTCCAGGCTGTACCTGTCAAGCTGAGTTGCATTGAATGAGTCCGGTAGTTTCTCTGAGGCTCAGTGTTCTCTGTATTAAAATGAATCTAGTAACAATGGTTGTTTTGAAACTCAGGCTACCATAAATGAATGTATGTTATGAACTCTGCAGTGTTAGTTACTGTTTTTACTCTTTTCTAGTGCTTACACCAGGTTATGAATCAAAAGGGGAAACAAAACAGCACACCCTATCCCATTTGGAGGACAAAAAAGATGGTAGCAAATATTGCTTTTACAGTATTTTCCCCTTCTTACTTCATTGGGATCTTTGAAAAGCTGCATGTATTCACTATTATGGCTTTACCCTCCAAAGGTCCTGTATTTGATGTTTTGTGGCTCTTACACCCATGTTAAGAATTGGGAAAAACAATTGTTGTAGGCCTGCCCACTCATAGTTTACAGAAGCAAGTTAGAGAACTTGACCATAGCCCTCGGGAACTTAAATTCCACCAACCACAGGTGGAGAACCATGTTTCAGTTTTTTGTTTTGTTTTTTTGTTTTGTTTTGTTTTTGCTTTTGTTTTCAGGATTTTAAAATTAAAAAAAACTTTTTAAAGCAATGTGATTTCTGCCTTCTCTTCCAACAATTCAATGGCTTGGACTTTTGTGGGTTGGGAAACAATTAGAAAACAAAAATAATGGATCTTGTACAGGTCAACAAGTCCTACATGGTAATTTCCCAACCACACGGTCCTGTAGGATCATGGCTAATGTGCCAGAGACATGGGCTAACCCTCAGCTTTATTCATATCAAATAAATAGTCACTCAGTCACCGAGTAAATGAAATAAACCATTGACATTACCATTACCACTTTTGAAATGTGAATTCCCAAAGGAATTCAGTCACCAAAATGTGTTTGTGAAATAGTACGATGTCAGCTCATCTCCCTCATTAGTTACTAGAAAAGAAACCAAGATGAATAACTTTTAGGAGCCAAACTAAATATCGTTTTACATCCTTACCCTTAATAATATCTTATTATTCACTGAAGTTGACTTGAAGACAAGGGTCACTTTATGAAATGGAACACATACAATGCTTAACAGGGGTGTAAAGCTTATAACAAAGAATTTGTGAAATTATATTCCAGGACAGATTTAGAACTGCTTTTTGAAGACGGTAGCTCTATTTTGGCCAGCCTCATTTAGAGAATTTTTAATTCTTAATAATAACCAGGTGATTTCCTTTTGCCTGAATTTAAACCCAAAGATTCTCAGGATAAGAAGACATCTCTCCATGGGTTCTTCCTTTTAGATGGTTTTTCTGCAATATTGGAAAGTTTTTCATGGTGACATTTCAAGAAACTGAAGAAAGGCCTTATTTTGTATCTAGGCCTTTATTTCCCATGTTCTGACTTTGCCAAAATGTAAGCACATTATTGGACTCTTCTCTCAGTCTCAAGTCTACTTGAACGCCTGTTCAAATACCCTTAAATTAGTCATCTCTGGTTGAGAGCAAAAGTGGCCATTTTCAGTATATCCATGAAAAAAAAAAGTATCCCAGGATTTCCTAGAGTATCTTAAGGGCCAAAATTTGCACATAGGGGCACCTTTAAGTCATTTACTAAAAGGCATTCTGTAGAGGCAAATTACAGAAAGGTTTCTCTCCATTGGCACTAGGGTTCATGGTCAGTGAACCAGGAGGCTGGATTTCAGCCCACACCTGCCCTGGCAAGGCACTTTTGCACAGTTCCCAAAACAGATTACCCTATAGGGCATCTTGGAGACATATTCATCTTTTACTATTTCCACCGATTCATGCTGAAGCCACAGACATCTGAAAAGACACTGTAGGCATAATTGATACAGAAACAGAAATCTCTCCAATTTCTGCCTCGCAGAAATTCCTCACAGGTTTCCCTCAAATATTCACTCTCTTCTAGTCTCTGTAGTTCTTTCTATCCCACTAAAATGAACCCAAGTTCTCCTCTCCACCTGGTGATTCTCAAACTTTTGAAAAAATTTTTTCTTAATGTTTGTTTATTTTGAGAGAGAGAAAGACAAACAGAGCACTGGTAGGGGAGGGGCAGACAGAGATGGGGACACAGAATCTGAAGCAGGATCCAGGCTCTGAGCTGTCAGCACAGAGCCTAAAGCGGGGCTCCAACTCACAAACCATGAGATCATGACCTGAGCTGAAGTCAGACGCTTAACCAACTGAGCCACCCAGGTGCCCGAATTCCCAAACTTTTTACCGTGAGTCCCACCTACACATAGATTCCCACACTCCTCTAGTCTTTCCTACTTTTCACATAATTTTCTGATAGTAACAAATTGTTGCTGTGTAAACACATTTTGTTCACATTTTGTGAAGGTCAATCTGCTTTAGCAATATTGGTATATGTGAACTGCAATCCATATTTGTGTTAATGTTGTGTTACAGAGAACTTATAGGTCATATATTATGATGATCTATATAGATATCACTATCCTAACATGGATATACCTCAAACAAAATAGATGATGATGAAGAAAAAGAAGGGTAATTTGTAATTAAAAAGCAGGAATAGTAACCACAGAAAAAATAATCAACTCAATATAGCACTGATACTGATAACAAAACAATCTTCTCCCAAATTGAGGATCCTTCAACAATCTGCCCATGCATATTTATGGTGGGAGTTTGCAAATATTGCCAAGTGTAGCCTGGCAGCCACGTGAATACTTAGTTAAGCCCTCAGTGAACCCTAGTTATGTGCTAAATTCTTATTTATGAATCCCAAATACTTCCAACTCCTAACAATTCTGCAGATATTAGTAAGTAGCTTTTAGAAACACACACACATACACACAGCACACACTGAAAACCTAGGGCGTCAAGGGCCATTGGCTAGTAAGATCCAAAAAAAAAAAAAAAAAGACTTACATTTGAGGATCAGTTTGTGGAACATCAGGAAAATGTTTGTGGTCTCCCAGTTGGCTAGAGTCCATACCTTGGAAATCACTGCTTAGGTAGTTGGCTTGGCTTTTTGACTCAGCTACTCTAGATGCTGGATCACTTGTTTCATACTCTACAGCTACAAGGACATTGTGACCTTGTGCCTTAACCAGCTCCCTGAACCCCCAAGCCCCCAGACTCTCTCACTGGAGTCCCTCTCTGGGAAGGAGAATCAGATGTTACCCACTAATTGGGCAGATTCCCAGTTACCACCTATAATATCTGTGATGGCATAATGGGGGGCCTTGAATGAAACTTGGTAAAGGGAAGTCACAGGCCACCTCTGCCCTGGCAGCTGTTTGACAGCAGGCAGGTGACCTCACCTCTCAGCTTAGATATCTCCTCTGTGAAATGAAAATAATACTAACCTCACAGATTTCTTATGAAGGTCAATGAGATAATGTAAGTGATAAAACATGGTATAATACATAGTTTATTTATAAAAGCAATATGTCTTATTGCAGAGGGGTAATGTTCATGCAAACATCTGGAGTGTTCTGTTTTCAAAGTGTAACTAATATTCGGATTCTATGATGTATAAGAATGACAAGCAATACAGACTGTGAGCCATGAAGGTCAAATGCAAGGACCTCACAGGCTCTAGAGACTGTTGAGAAAGACTGCCAGTTATTGATTTCACAATTGTAAAACATGTTATAAGGAAAAGTACATGTCTCAGTGGTCCTGAATCTCCCTCCAATGCTTTGTTCTCTCTTCTCCTGGTTTGGGGAGCAGGACTTTTAATTCAGAGTAATTCTAAACATTAGAAATGAAGGATTTTTTTTCTCTATCCCACTGAGATTAGGCACTCTTAGAGGACAGCTGCTGAAGAATGCTAAGAATTCTTCCCTCCACCCAGTCAGGAATGTGTCCTGCTTGGGGCGCTTAGCAAGAATGTGAGGGCTGCCAGATAAGGCCCAGAGCTTGGCCATTGTGGGCTTGTTGCAGAAGGGCGAAGGCGAGGAGCCCTCCTCCAGAACCAGGCCTTCCTCAAGATCTCCCAGAGATTGCTCCCTGCTGACAGTAGAGACAAGAGCTGGCACTGCAGAACTAACCTCTACAATGAACGAAGAGACAGCTCAGCCGGACATGTGAAACAAAGACACAGCAGTGTTCGCAGCCTTTGGGGGAAGTACTCTCCTTGGAATCAACACAGACGTGGGCTTGACTGCAAGCTCTTCTTACCAGTTAGCTGCATAACCTGAATTAGATGCTGTATGACCTTGGATTTCCTCATCTATGAAATATAAATAATAGTAGTACCTACCTATTATAGTTGTGGGGAGGATTAAATAAAAGGATGTATATAAAACACTTAGCATAGCACCTGTCCATAAATTGGGGCTATAAAGCCTATTTTTACATACTAGCTTTTAAACAGTTTCAATATCCTATATTTATTCAATGTTACAGTATATAATGTGCTTTCATATTTGTTACTTCTTTTTTTATTGGTCCGAGTAATATTTTTTATATTACAAAACAATTTTGTCAATTATATCTTAATAAAATTGGGGGGAAATATGTGTCTCCTGAGGAAAGTCCACAAACCACCTATGGAGTATCTTTCTCCTCCATACTGACCCTGAATTTGATCAAGTACCTAGATCTAAATGTCAGTTTATAATTACAACTTACAAAAGGCATATTTGAAACAATAGCATACAGATGCAATCAGTAAAATCTAGACCACTTCTTCAACAGATAAATTCCAAGGGAGATAAACGAGAAGAGAAAAAAGCCTAGAGTGTGCCTTCCTTTTAATTGCGTTAAGCAATAGTGTGAACTTGGGTATCCTAGGGATAATTTGTAGATAGTCATCTTTTAGAACAAGTAATAGAATGTCAGATTTGACAGTCATCCTTGAGTTTTCTCTTAGCTCTTGCCCATACTATATTGCTATCCCAGTTTTTTTAGTGGACTTGCAGTTGCAGTTGCCTCCCTCCTTCCCAGGCATACTGACTTCACCATCCAACCAGTGTAGCTTCTCTTATCCAAGTTCCAATGAGAGCTTGGAAGAAGCCATTGTCAGAGGTCATAGAGAGGCTCAAAGTCTTCAGGGATTCTATCAGGTAGAGTTGTCCGTGAGGGGCTTCTGGGGCACCCAGAATGCTTACTCAATCCCCTTATGCTTGGGTCTTAAAGTTCAACCTGTGTTGGAGAAGGCCTGCCCCACCCCATGCTCTTATCAGGGTTCTCCAGGCTTGATGCTTTGTCTCTGCCAGCCTTTCTTCTCCTGGGGGCAGAGTAAAGGAGGTAAGACTGTTCTAGAACTCACAGAACAATGTGGTTTTGCAGACTAACTCTGACTCTTGGTGTTCCTGAAGCCTAGTGCCACTCCACTTTCCAGTAGCCCAAGTCTTGATTCCTACAGCTACAGTGGATCTATTGTGTCCTTCTATAGACTTGATTGTGGATTTTTAGTCTCCTCCTGGTAAAGAAGGGATGAGATTGGCAGTTGACCTATTTCTTAAAGTATCTGTGAACTTCCTGACAATTTTTTCTACCCTAGGTTTGGTCCTCTGTAATAATCAGCCATGGACTCTGGACATGGAGTCCTATGTCCAACTGGGAGCAAGCTGGGAGAAGCTTACTGCTTCTGGGCTGGTTCCTATACAATGCCACCCACCTCTCACTCTAGAATCTCAGAGAAATTTCATCCTTTATTGATAGTAAATATTTTCTGGGAAAAACATGCAAGACCATTGCTTTTAATGAGCTTCTTAAATTCCTAAGCATATGGCTTGAGGCAAACTGGAACTACAGTTTTCTGAGCTGGCAATAAGTCTAGTGAGCAAAAGACAATGGCCTATGTAAGGGGCTCAGGATAGGATTTGGGGGAACTGTCCTACATGAGAGTTTAAACCTGGGGTAAGAGTTTAAAGCAGAGTCTAAATGATAGCAGCCTCTGTTATGGTTATGGCATTAGTTGGTGCCAGATAAGCAATATTCCAGGGTCTGATTAGACAAGGGTGAAAGGAGGGTTGGCTGCATGTGGCTAGGCTACAGAAGGCTCATTTATGGGACCAGGATCCAGGGAGGCTGGATGGCTGCAAAGAGATGGAAAACCAGAACCTCAGTCACTAGCTAAGGTTCAGAGCACAGTCAGGCATTCAGTGAATGACACTTCTAACCATATTTCATAATATCAGGCAAATATGTGCCTAATGTTGAAAGCAGCCTTGGTACCAGCCTATATTTTTCTCCCCAAACACCTTCTCCTGGTGATTTGTCTGCTTTGCCTTCCACTCATGACCATGACTCTGTTACTGTTCCTTCTAAACTATTTAAACACTATAACTGCCTTCAGCCTTGCCCAATACTAGCGTTTATCCACCTCTACCTTTTGCTTTTTATCTCTGGATACAATGCTTATCCCAGGGATGTTTTGTGTCCAAAAATCATTATTTCACCCTATGGTAAAATGCCTTATTTTACCTAATATGACACTCCTTCAGCCTTCCCTGTCTCAGTGACTGGCACTATCAACCTCTTTTTCTTCAAGATAAAACTCTGAAATTTATCATAAGCTTCTTTCACCTCTTCATCTACCACGTGCATATTTCACTACAGTGGCTATCTCATCCCTATTCCACGATGACCTTGCCTGTGGTAAACATCACCAGTGTTTACCAATATCCAATTCTTCTTTTCTTTCTGGGCATATAAGAGACATTCTTCCCACCCTATTTTCAGTTGAGTGCAGCCACATCACTACTATGGGCCAATGAAACATGAATAAAAACTTGCATCTTATTTCTGTGCTAAGATAGTAAAACAACAACAACAACAACAACTTAGTTCTCTTTAACTGAAGCATCCCTCTTTGTTGTGTTGAATGCAGAGGTTTTATGTTGAGATGGTAATGTCACCAAGTCAAAGAAGCCTGGATAACTGTATGATTGAGAAATAAGCTTTTGTGATAAGCCACTGAGACGTGCCCTAGCATAATCTGCTATACCCTGACTAGTACAATGAGTGAGACCTGCTGATTTTACCACCTCATATGCCCCTTCAGTCCCTTTGCTGCTTTAGCTCAGGACCTCAATATTGAGCTAAAATATCTCCCTGTCCCCCGGTTGTCATCCCTTAGTCTCAATTCTCCAAATTGACAACAGAGTGGTTTTTGTGTAACTCAAATCCAACCATCTATTTGGGCTACTTTGTTTCACTGGCTCCCCATCAGTGACATGACGAATAGGCTGGTGACAGGACAGGTTTTGTCCCTAGGCAGCTTCATCTCCTATGTCTCTTCTTCCTACATTTTATATATAATCAGTAATACTTAAGTGTTTGTAATTTCCAGAATAAGCCATGCTTCTTTGCCTTCACTTATGCTATTCCATTTATCCAAAACATCTTTAAACTGTCTTCACCCTCTTCTTTGCCTGGATAACTCCTGATTCTTCAAGAGTAGTTTCTAGTATCACCTTTCTACAAAGGGCTGGAGGGAGATTCAGGACCACTGAGACATGTGCTTTTCCTTATAACCTGTTTCAGGATTGTGGAATCAGGAATTCACACTCTTTCTCAACAGTCTCCGGGGCTTGTGAGATCCTTGCATCTGACCTTCATGGCTGACGGTCTACATTGCTTATCATTCTTATACATCATAGAATCCGAATATTAGTTACACTTTGAAAACAGAACACTCCAGATGTTTGCATGAACATTATCCCTCTGCAATAAGACATATTGCTTTTATAAATAAAATATATATTATACCATGTTTTACCTCTTATATTATTTCATTGACCTTCATAAGAAATCTGTGAGGTTAGTATTATTTTCATTTCACAGAGGATATATCTAAGCTGAGAGGTGAGGTCATCTGCTTGCTGTCAAACAGCTGCCAGGGCAGAGGTGGCCTGTGACCAAGTCTCCCGACTTCCCTTTACCAAGTTTCATTCAAGGCCTCCCATTCTGCCATCACAGACACTACAAGGTGGTAACTGGGAATCTGCCCAATTAGTGGGTAACATCTGATTCTCCTTCCCAGAGAGACTTCCTTCTGGATTTATTGTCTCTCCTCTATACTCCCACAGCATCATCTATACATCATTGGCTACATTATATCATATCTCCTTATGAGTCTCTCTCCCAGCTTGACTGAGTTACATGATAGATCTTCAGTTGTAGGAAATGCAGAGGTAATGAGATTCAGTGGTGGTGTAGACACACAGGCTTCATCCTTGGACACAGAATTCCAGAATGATGGGCTGTGAAGTAGACTTGAGGGTTCAACCCAAGAAAGCAATCATTCTAGTTGGTATCCAGATCTGGTAAGAATAGGGAGGGGAAGGGCTGACTTCATGCCAAACTTAACAAACAATTGTTCTGAGACAGGGATTATTCACCCAAGCAAGATTGGCTCAAGAACTGAAAGGACATTTCATTGAATTGGGACCATGAAAAGACACATCTTCAAGAATCTTGGTAAGGTAGAAGCATAGGAAAGATGGTGGAATCTGATATAACTTTACAAAATCATTGATACTCTTAATAGATTGGGCTTAGGCAGAAACCACACAGTTTGGCTTTCTTGAATGACTATAATAATAAATGCAATAGATTTTCACTATTTGTGGTACATGTAGAGTTTCTGGGAACACTAACTAGCAAATATGGAACCACTGTTTCTAGGGAAAATACAGGGTTAGGTTCCTGTGAGCCTGTGGTCACATTTTCATCAACTGATTAATTCATAACTTTGTTTTATGTATGTTCCTGTTTAAAGACAATTTATTTCCTTACTTAATAGGTATTATGCATTTATTAACATAGAACTCCTGGCCAACAACACTGTAACTTATGTCTTAACAAAGTTTATCTAACATATATAGTTCTCTAAAGGGGGACTCTTGTGATTAGGAAGGCACTTCAGCACGGCACGAGGGAGTCATTTTAAACAGAAAAATCACCAGTAAAATCACTAAAGTGTGGAAAATGTGGGACTAAGTAGATTACAAAAAGGATATTTGTTTGTAGTATGGGAACTAAACAAGAATAGTGTTACCTTATTTACCTTCAGCTGGGAATGTGTAGGTCAGGTGACTCAAATTTTTCATTGCTTTGCCCACATGCACGAACATGAAAGCACCATGAGCATTGATTTGGGCGTTAAACTTAAATTTTAGGAAGTAGGCAAATTCACAAACATAGAACCCACAAATAATGCAAATTCACTGTATTTACAATTTGTTGAACACCTACCACGTGTCATTGAACTAGATGCTTTACATATACACACATTGTCAAGCTTATCAGCTTTTTACTCTTCAAATGAGATGACTCAGAGTTAACAATGGTGCATATATCCTTAGATCAATAGGCTAACATCACTGGAAAAAGTAAACCTTTATAAAAGATTAATGTGATACAATTTTTACACCGAGCTTATGGATATATAAATGGGTCTAGAAACTTGGAATAGGCTAGGTTTCTGCTTCTCTTGGAAATTTCTAACTCAATAGTCTGAGCTCTTATAAAATACATTGCACACTCAGCAACAGGGCTATTGACTGATTATGCCTAATAACCTACAGCCTACTAAGGTCTGAAGAGAATCTTGACCTCGACTAGCAGTAAGAGCACAATCATCTTCCCAAGAAACATTATGTGAAGCCAAAAATGGTCAAGTAAACAAATTCAAAGACAAATATGTCTTTCAGGGCATTGACTGACCAAGTAAAAACATGAGAAGTTAGCAAGCTTTAGAACAGACCAAGTTTTGAAGCTTCATGCTTGCAAAATGATGCTCTTGGGCAATCTGAGGATCCACAATCTTCCTATCTCCTGCTTTCGTTTCATTCAAGTCAGTCTGGACTCTGTTCCAAACTACAATGCGCTCACTCTTCCTCCTCATCTTTACTCTTAACACAATGGGATTCTCTTCCTAACCAAATCACCCTAAACTGACAAAGCACCATTTAGTCTCACATCTTCCATTACCTCCTGGACCCCCTCAGCCTTCTCATCTGCTTTCTGTGGGGGAGGATCTGGACCACACAAAATCTAGCTCACTTGTCACTATGTCTGTAAAAGGGACATAATAATGCATGTCTCCGAATTGAAGCAGGGTAGCATGTGCACATGCACAGGACAGAGTCTGACATTTAAGTAGATGCTCAACAATTTTGCTGATTCTGAATCTGAATTCTGTTCACATAAATTAACTTTTTGTTACTCCTTCTGAGACAACTTTTATAAAGAAAAAGATAATACCATAAGAGACAAGGCAACAGCAATAAAGAACATGATTTGGGGGAGTGATTTCCAGGTTCTGAACTTTATGAATGAGTGCAAGAATTTGGGGAACTGATAACATATTGCATAATAGTTCCTGTTTTTCTAAAATCTCCCTAATAACATTCTTACCTTATATAATAATTTTTACAAAATAAACACATTATAAAGGGGAAAAGCAAGAAGAACATAATATTTGGAGTTCTGAAAATGAATAAGGGTACCTGGGTGGCTCAGTCGGTTGAGCATTCAACTTCAGCTCAGGTCACGATCTGACATGAGTTCGGGCCCGCACTGGGCTCTGTGTTGACAGCTTAGAGCCCAGAGCCTGCTTCCGATTCTCTGTGTGTGTCTCTTTCTCTGCCCCTCCCCCACTCACACTCTGTCTCTGTCTCTGTCTCTCTCTCTCAAAAATAAATAAACATAAGAAAAAGAAGTTCTGAAAATGAATGAATTCAGCTTCAGGAAAAACTCACCTCACTCACACAGCCACTTATCCTTTCTGTTCACTCATTGGCCAAATATTTACTACCTGATATGCACCAGGGATTTTTCTACATGATAAGGTACAGTGATAATGACAGGGAAGTTCTGTACTCATGGAATTTATGGGTTTTTTTGTATAATAAAGCAAATCTGAGAAAACTCACAACCAACTGGTAACGATCCAGCCACTGGACCTTGCACCTTTGAGAGTGGTACCCTGAGAGTACATACCCCGCCCCGCCATAGATGTAAGGTTCGGTCCCTCATTCTAAGTCCTGAAGAAAGGAACAGGGAGATGTCACACTGTACAGAGACTGGAAGTGGCTCTCTAACTGATCATCTTCTGGCTCTGGGGCAGTGAGTATGCCAGCTTGACGACTGGACCTCAGGCTGGTTACTCTTGGTAAGTACAACCTCCATATAAACAGAAATCTTTCTAGAAGTTACTTTTGACTGTGAAGGATGATGACATACATTTAGTCCAAAGAAACCTGAAACATAGGTCACAAGTGATTTCAAACTGTTGTCAAAGTGTGGAGATGAATCCTGAGAAAAGAGAGAGGTGGGGGTAAAAGCCTGGTTATATTTGAGGAGTTCCTCAGTTTGTTTCTCATCAGGATTCAAAAGAAAAGGGCTGGAAGTTGTGAAATTTGAGCTTTTAAAAGTGCTATAGAAAACTTTTAGTGCTGTTAAACACTGGGAACACTCAGCCAACAAAAATAAGACATTTGCTCTTATTTCAAAATCCCAAATTAAACTAAGGTCAGAGTGACAGTTGTGTTTCATTCTAGCATGCCTTAGTGAGAAAGCAGAGGAGAATCCCCAGGGACAGAGAAGCTCCCTGTAACACAATGAATTGTCAGGGTAGATAGAGAAGACATTATATATACAGTTGTCCCTTGAACAACAATGGGTTTGAACTGCACAGGTCTACCTGTGCTTTTTTGTGGATTTTTCACAATACAGTGCTGTAAATGCATTTTCTTTTCCTTTGATTTTAATAACATTTTCTTTTCCCTAGCTACTTTAGTGCAAGAATATAGCATATAATATATATAAACATAGAAAATGCATACTAAATCAACTGTTTATGTTATCAGTAAAGCTTCTGGTCAACAGTAGGCTACTAGTTTTAAGTTTTTGGAGAGTCAAAAATTATATGTGGACTTTTGACTGCATGGAGGGTTGGCCCCCCAACCCTGGTATTTCTCAAGGGTCAACTGTATATACTGTGCTTTCTTCCCAAAAGTCACAATTAAAGGAATGCAGTACTTAACATAAACCATCAGAACTCATCACAATACTTTCTATAAGTAATAGATTGAGAGTCTCACATGACAATCTCCAGTGCCCTGACCTAAAATTTGCAAACTAAAGCAAAAATATGCTATATTCCAGAGACACTCTTCAGAGCACCAATAAGTTTTCACTGAAAACAATATGTAAAAACCCAACTACATTTTCCAGAGCCTTAACTTTTGAGAGCTCTTTGCCCCTGCAGCATTACATGGCAAGGAAGAAGGGAGCCTCCCAGAGGTGTGTGAGCATCAGCTTCCTGAACACATTGGGAATAAGACCAAAAAGAAAATAACCAAGAAACCATAAGCAGAAGGTTCGTCCTTGTCACATATTTTAGGATTAAAAATAAAAAGATTTACTAAATTTAGCCACAATGTAAAACCCTAAAGAGAAAGTTTTAAATAAGGCAAATGGCCTCAATGCTTCAGACAACTTTATCAACTTAACGCTATAAACCATAGCAAGCAAATTGATTATTCCCAGATGCTGGGGTTGAAGAATGCTTGCTGAATTGTTTTGCTTCTAAAAATCTCCAGTATAAACACACATTCATAGGATCGCATTCCCTTTTTTGGCTCCCAACATGCACGTAATTATATAGTGTGCAGGATAATGTTGGATGAGCTCTCCTTTGAATACCAAGCAAGTTCTGGGTTCTGTCAGCCTTTTGGATATTATGTCCACAAAAATTTTCCTCTGACAGTCTTTAGTACCAACTTGTATACAAATTGTTTCAAGTTCTTAAAAAAAAAATCAACAGCAGCATTAACCTGGCTTCCAGATTGTTCCAAACCCCTTAAGAGCTGAAGAGGGCAAAATTCGTCTCAAATACAGTACGGCTTTTGTCTTGCATCAAGAACAGTTTTTCTGCAACCGCTATGAGGAGGGTCAGAAATCATATTTGTAGTTTTTATATTTTTATATTTTTTGCATTTTGCCAACATGTAAATAAAGAGGAGAAAAACAGGCTGTGAATCAACTGTGAATTGAGAATATGTTTAGGATTAAAATGTAGATTCTCTGATCATGGCCAGAATAATGTGAATAAAGGGTCATTTTTCTGTTTTACCTCCAAATTTTCACAGGACAAATGAAATATGCCTAATGTTACGTGAGTCAGGGAGAATTTTTGAGGTTTTCTGAGCATAAAAACTTCTGGAAGTAATTAAACTCTGTACATTTGTCCTGGATCTTTATATAATGAGGCAAAGGTGTGTATGTTTGCGTGTATGGGTGGGGGAGATAAAGAAGGCACAGGGAAAACCTCACAAACTGTTAGAGGAAAAAAAAAACATTTTCTACAGAGGGAAAGAGAAATTCTGTAGTCCTGCCAAATGCAACACAAATGAGAGGGAAAGTTCAAGGGAAGTTGATATTTAAAAATAAATAAAAGGAAATTCACTGAGAAAACAATATGCAGGTCAGGTCAAAGCCCAGAGAAAAATGCTCATTCAGAACCAGGCTGTCATCCTGCTTTTTCTGAAGTGAGCAGCTGCGAGTTATTGAAACCAGCCCACACAGTTGGGTCCCGGCCGCCATGGCAACACTCAGGCAGGCTGTGCTGGAGTGGCCCAGGCACAATGGGGCAGTTCCAAGGCCCAGAAGCACTTCTGGCTGCAGATTAGGGAGGTTTTTTTGTCTTTTGGGTTTTTTTATGTGTGTTGGGAGATTTTGATTCCTGGCTTTGTGGTTGGCTATTGGAAACTTTTTCCAACCTATAATAAACCCTGACCTAAGGGGCCAATTTTCATGGAAATAGCAGCATCGAAGGAAAGCATTGAGGTGTTCAACAGGCAAATAACTAATTTTTAGTCTCATTTTAAATTCTCTCTTACAAATCTCTTACAAAGCTCTGGGCATTTATACTTGGCCCCTGTATTGCAACCTTAGGATGTTTTTGAAATAATACTTAGCTTGCTTTTTATACTTGTAACTTATAATAATGCGGGGCCCATAAAGGGAAAACTATCATTGCCTTGTGAGTTGAAAGTTAGCTAATAATTAACTGAAGATTTTGAAATTAAAAATACAAACTATAGATTATATATTGCTATATGCAGAGCCTCAATATTCAAGTATATTCAGCATAGTCAAGCAGTGAACTCACCATCCTGGTTTCATCAGTATACTACAGGCTAACAAATTTATCTACCCACTAGTTATAAAGAAAATAGCAACATAATAACCTCATGATGTAACATATTAAGTAACCGCATAGATTTTAGAGTCAAACTGCCAGAGTTCCTCTCCTGCCATTTATTTCCTGTTTAATTTCAGGCAAGTTATTCAAACACTGTGTGACTCTATTTCCTCACCCATAAAATGAAGGATAAAAGGAGTACTTACCTGGCAAAATTGTTAAAGTTGTTAAGTGAATCAACATTTGTAAAGTGCTGGGAACTGTATTTGGTTAACATATAATTGCTTAGAAGATAACTACATAACTGCATAACTAATTAAATAAATAGTGGGATTTTTTTTTAATTCAAAGAACCTCTTTTTTAAAACTCTGGGAAATATGGCCTTTGGAATTTAGGACAGCACAGTGTATTTGTGTACTTATGTCCCTACTCAGGAAATGTTAGACTTCTTATTTATATCTATGTCTTTTAACTCACTTGGATCCATGCTTGAGGCTTCTGATCCCCTTAAAGCAGCTTGTTTGTGAATTTAGCCAATGTGTGTGTGTGTGTGTGTGTGTGTGTATGTGTGTGTGTGTATGTGTGTGGCACATGAGCACAGAGGGGAGTACTTTGGAAATACATGCTGGATCTCCTAATTCATTTGGATCTCTACAAATGCCTAATTTTGTTAAAACCATAAAGCACAGTGCTTACTAAACTGAGCAAGTATGAGATGCAGCCCTCAAATTGGGAAAAACCAGGGCTTTTTCACCTTCATAAGAGGATGAATACATGATTTCATTTCATTTTTTAATGATAATTTTTGAGAGACACAGAGAGAGAGAGAGAGAGTGAGTGAGTGTGAGCAGGAGGGGTGGGAAAGAGTGAGGGAGACACAGAATCCAAAGCAGGCTCCAGGCTCTGAGCGGTCAGCACAGAGCCCGACGTGGGACTCGAACTCACAAACCGCAAGATCATGACCTGAGCCGAAGTTGGATGCCTAATGGACTGAGCGACCCAGGCGCCCCTCATTTCATTTTTTAACATTTTTTTGACAAATAGAAGCATTTGCCAAATATTTAGGGTATTATGTACACATATATAATGAAATGATACTACTGTCAAACAAACATACTCATTACCTCCTATAGTTACCTTTTTTAGTGTGATAGGAACACTTGAGACTTACTCTTCCAGCAAATTCAAGTTTATAATACACTGTTATTAATGATAGCCACTATGCCATATATTTGGTCTTCAGAACTTACTCTTTGACCAATATCTCCCCCTTTCCCTATCCTCATTCCACTCTCTGTTACTGTGAGTCAAACATTTTTTTTAATTCCACATAAATGTTAGATCATGCGATATTCATATTCATCTTTCTGTGTCTGGCTTATTTCATTTAGCATAATGCCCTCCAGGTTCATCCATGTTGTCTCAAATTACATGATTTCCTTCTTTTTAAAGGCTGAATATTATTCCATTATGTCTATACCACATTTTCTTTATTCATTCATCTGTCAACAAATACATAGGTTGATTCCATCACCTTGGATATTGTAGATAATGCTGCAATGATCACGGCAGTGCAGATCTCTCTTCGATATCCTGTTTTCACTTCATTTGGCTATATACCCAGAAGTAGGATTGCTAGATCATATGGTAGTTCTATTTTTCATTTTTGAGCAATCTCCATACTGCTTTCCACAGTGGCTGAACCAATTTATATTCCCACCAACAGTGAAGAAAGATTCCCTTTTCTCACATTCTCACTAACACTTATCTCTTATCTTTTTGATAATAGCCACTCTAACAGTGTGAGATGATATTTTATTGTGGTTTTGATTTGCATTTCCCTGATGATCAGCAATATTGAGCATCTTTCCTTGTGTGATTGGCTATCTGTATGTGTTCTTTGGAAACCTACCTAACCATCCTTTTCCCATTGTTTAACTGAAGGGGTTTTTTTTTTTGTTTATGTTGGGTTTTTTGTTTTGTTTGTTTTTTCACTTTGGGTTTGTTTGTTTTTGTTTTGCCACTGAGTTGTATGAGTTTCTTACACATTTTAGATACTAATGAGGTGTATGATTTCTCCCAGAGCTTATCAAGGTTTTTCCACTACATCCTAGAACTCTCCCACTGGGATTGAAGAGCATGGGTTCAGATGCACAATTTTCATGTTTTCCATCTATCTGAGGCCATGTACTTCCTTATAAGTGGTGGAACTGCATTATCTCCTACATTGGAGCCAAGTCTAAAATTGGCCCCAGGAACAATCCTATTCTTCTGGTTATACTTCCTTAGTTAAATGAGACAGGAATATATGTTAGGTATCTATAATTTCTAAGTGTTTTTACAAATCTTGTTGGGATAGTTGGATGCTTTCCACAGAAATATATTGTTTCACCAGCCAGGGGATTTATAACTTTCTGGAATCCAGTGTATCTGAGGCTAAGAGTTTAATATTTTAGTCAATGTTCTCAAAATAAGTCACATGACTTCAGTTTTTTTAATGTTTATTTATTTATTTTGACAGAGAGCAAAAGAGTGAGTAAGGGAGGGATAGAGGGAGACAAGGAAAGAGAGAGAGAATTCCCAGCAGGCTCTGTGCTATTTCAGTTTGCAAAATGGCTGAATCTTATTTTCATACACTGAAAGTTTTTTCTCCTTTTACAACTGTTCAAAGTGCGGCTACATATCTGGAGATGTAGATATACACTTGAGTGTAGGGCTGAATACTGAAAGGATAAGGACCAAAATGTACAAAATGTATTTAAAAAATCAAGATCACCCTGCAGTTCAACATATATCCTATTTTCTAGGAAAATAGATGTACTATCAGATCAAGTACAGCTTTCTATGGAAAAAATTTTGGAGGCCAGAAGCAAAATTGAAGAAAGCCAGTATTCCACAGTTGAAGGAAACAAACAGAAGCTGCCACCCAGAAGACATTCAGAATAAGCTGAGGCTATGATACTTTGAAAGGACACAGAATTGAGCAAATTGACTTTATTATTTGAGAAAGTTTAAATGGAAAAAAAAAGCCGCCTCCTTTTTGTATATCCCATTCCAGGAACCGAGTGCTCTTAAATAAGAATGTTGGTTTTAGGGGTGCCTGGGTGGCTCAGCTGGTTGAGCATCTGACTCTTGATTTCAGCTTAGGTCATGAAACTCAAGTTTGTGAGTTTGAGTCCCACATCTGGCTCTGTGCAGACAGTGCAGAACCTGCTTGGGATTCTCTCTCCCTCTTTCTGCCTTCCCCCACAAATAAATAAATAAACATTTTTTTATAGGTTGTAGTAGCATTTAGCTGCACTTAAAAGAGGAGGGGAATTATTAGGTTCAGGGAAAGGTGCCCTGGAATAACAACCAGGAGACCTGAGCCTCAGTTTCACTTTGGTCACTTGGCAACATATGTCAGGTTACTTTCTGTCTTGGAGATATTAACAACCACGGTGCTGGTGGTAGCAGTACAAGTAGCAGCAGCAGCAGCAGTAGTGGCGGGTAGTAGTATCAGCAGAAACAGCAACAGTAGTATCAATAGTAGCAGCAGCAGTAGTATCAGTAGCAGCAGCAGTAGTATTAGTAGTAGCAACAGTAGTAGCAGCAGTAGTATCAGTAGCAGCAGCAGTAGTATTCGTAGTAGCAGCAGCAGTGGTAGTAGCTGGAGTAGGAGTAGGAGCCAAAGCAGGAGTGGCCGTAGTCGTGCCGCAGCAGCAAGAGCAGTATAGCAGTAGCGGCAGCCGCAGCAGCTATCCCAGCAGTAGCAATAGTAGTAAATAGCACTAGCAGTGGCGGCGGCAGCAGCAGTAGTAGCAGTTTTCCGCTTATTGAAGGTCCACTGTCAGGCACTCGAGTAGAAATCCTCAAATATTATTTATTTAAACTCCATGGCAACCTTCCAGTGTAGGTATTATTATCCCCATTTAACTGTTGAGGAAATGGAGGATCAAAGAGGTTAAGTAATCTGCTTAAGGCATTTTGTAAGTTATCGGAAAGTCTGGATTTTGAATCTGGGACAACCCGATTCCAAAGTCTTGTCCTTCTCCTGGGAAACTGTGGTCTGGGGCAGTGTTTCTCAAATGTTAATGGGCTTATGAACACGTAAGATCTTGGAGATCTCAAAACTGATGCAAGTCTGGTGCAATGCCTGAGCCCTTGCCTTTCTAACAAGCCTTCAGGTGCTGCTGCTGGTTCTCAGAAGCGTACTGTGGGAGTGCAAAGAAAGTATGCTCTCCAGTCAGAATGTGTGGCCTTAGTGTACTCATCTGTAGCATAAAGGAGTTTGATAAAATGAGTCTGAAGGTGCGTTCCAGCTCTGAAATCCCCATACTATAGTAATAAGAAACCAGATCACACAGGAATGACTTTTAGCTACATGAATTTTTAAACTGGTTTCAGATGAGATTCTGGCTGTGATTTATGTATCTTTCTGCAGCATCTCTGACAGGTAGGATCAGACGCCCTCACTCAAATTACATTGTTGTTAAGCTTTAGACTGAGCTAAATCTTACTGAAAGAGTTCAAAGCACTTCTTTTCATAAGCATCTTTAAAGATTATAAATGTAAAAATAGTTTCTTATGAGAAGCTTAGATGGCAAGGTTTTTCTTTTTAATAACAGAAATGAGAAGTCTCCAAAACCATAATGGTAGCACAATCCATAAAAATATGTTAATGCCTCATCTTAAAGTCTTACAGAAATTGAGGTTTTCTGAGTTAACAAAATAGGTTTCATCACAGATGGTCAGAATGATAAAATGAACCAGCACACTAGAGCAGCAAGACTAAAAACACTGCTCTTAGCTAAGCATGCTGAAAGTCTTTAAGAAAATCTTTCTACATATAGCTCTGCTAAGTGTTGAGGGAAAAATGGTTTTGATTGGCAAGGGCACTTCAAATGCTTCAAGCAGAGCACAGGGCCATAGGGTATGCACGTTTTATAAAGAAGCCATTTCTATTTAAAATGGATGCCCTTATTAAGATGCATTTTCTCATCATGTTGTACGTGACACAGGATAATGGCACCAAAGAGAGTGGGTTTTGCTCTCTTCTAAGAGGTATAGTCCAGATCACCACAGAGATGCCATGAACTCCTTTTCCTGAACTCAGACCAGGGCTGCTGCAGGAGTAGGGCAGAGTCTTGTCTATGAGTCTCTGATGAAAAAGAATTTACCAAATGTAAAGAATGTTAAAAACTGAAATCAGAACCCTTTATTGAGATCTTCAGAAAACAGAGACGATACATTCATCATCCCAGGGTCATGGGATTGAGCCCCACATCGGGTTCCATGCTGAGTGTGGAGCTTGCTTAAGATTCTGTCTCTCTCTCTCTCTCTCTCTCTCTTTTTCTGTGTGTCTTTCTCTTTATTCATCTTCTCTCTTCCTCTTCCTCTTCTCTCTCCCTTTTATGCCCCTCTCCCCTGCCCATATACTTTCTTTCTCTAAAATAAAAAAAAAAAGTTTAATGGAAAAAAAAGAAAGAAGGATACCTTTAAAATCAGGGAAAATTTGATATCACATTGTTTTTATTGCCTGCAAGAGTGGTCCACATTTATTTAGCCAATTTTTAATTACATGGCAATGATAGTCAAGCTTTTTAAGAGGTAGAGCCACTCTTTTCTAAATAATTTCTTGTGAAGAATCCCAAAACGTAAAATAGACAGAGAGCTACTGCATTCCAAGTTTGGAAGGAAGGGCTGCCCTTAGGCCCTACTTTGGTCACCATAAGTCATGTTCCAGATTTCTATTGCTACTTAACTCTTAGTTTTGTGTGTTGACAAGACTCAGCTGGGAAATTCTTGCTTGGGGACTATTACATGCGGTTACAGTCACAAAGTCTTCTGAAGACTGCTGGGCTGGACATCCAAGATGACTCCTTTGCACCTATGTGCCCAGCTTCAATGCTCCTTGGCTTCTTTCTGTCTCCATGTAACATCTTATCCTCTAGGGTCTTCCAGTGTGGTTTGGGATTCTCATAGGGTGGTTTCTGGTAGTCACACTTACATAGCAGCTGGCTTTCAAGAGGTAGGATTTGTAACTGCCAGGCCAATTAACAGCAAAGCCCAGAACTGATACAACATGACTTCCACTGTATTCTATTGTCAAAGTAATTGTGGGGTCTTCCCAGATTCAAAGGGGTAGAGAAATGGCAACCTCTTGATGGGAAGGTAGCAACATCACATTGTTGTGAAGAACATGTGAGATTGGGCATATTGTTGTAGCCATCTTTGGAAAATGCCATCTGTCTTAGTTAATAAGCACTATGGTAATAAGGATCTGAGATGATATGGAGAATCAAAATTTACAAATAATCTTAAGGTCTTCTTTTAGTAGAGTTGATACACAATGTTATAGTGTATCTTAGGTTCAGGTGTACAACATGGAAATTCAACACCTTTATACCCAATGCTGTGCTCACAAGTGTAGCTACCATCTGTCACCAAACAATGCTTTTATGATACCATTGACTATATTTGCTATCTTGTACCTTTTATTCAATCTTAAGTTCTTCTTAAAAATTCCTTCTTAGAGATTTTAATTGTGATCTTGTGCAAAATTGAAAATAGTAAATTTGGTCTTATTTCTGGATCTTCTTTACTGGAAGAGATATTAATGTTACATCCTATTGGAAAGTGCTATGAGTTCCTACTTACTTGGGAAGAGAAGTGTGGGTAAGAGAAGGTAAGGATACTAAAGATGTTAGTCATAGCCAATTCTCCCCGTTACTATTTTTCAAGTAAGTGACTTGAACACTTAATGGAACAGACACAATGTGGCCCTAGAACACGCAGGTTAGAAACACAGAAAACTGCACCAACATGTAGCCATTCCTCTAGTCAGTAAAGCGGGCAGTCAGCATTTTGCAGGGCATTTTGAAAGAAAACAAACCTTCAATAGAAAATACCTGGCAAAAAGCAAAAACAAAAACAAAAACAAAAACAAAAAAACACCTGCACGTTGAGAACTACAGAAGCAAAGCCTACGAACCTGACATTAGAAGTAAGGGGCCCAGGGGCGCCTGGGTGGCTCAGTCAGTTAAGCATCTGGCTTTGGCTGAGGTCATGATCTCACGGTTCGTGGGTTGGAGCCTTGCAATGGGCTCTGTGCTGACGGCTAGCCTGGAGCCTGCTTCGGATTCTGTGTCTCCCTCTCTCTCTGACCCTCGCCTGCTCATGCTGTCTCTCTGTCTCTCAAAAATAAATAAAAAGCAATTTAAAAAATTAATCAATAGAAGTAAGGGCCTTGAAAAGAGAAGTGGAATCCCAGCCCAGGAAGCTGAGACAAGAGGACTTCTAGTGCCTAGAAGAAACAAAATAGTTCTTGGCCCACACTAATTAGTTTCCTCTACTTCCTTAGTCAGTAACAAAGGGAATCCATAATAAATGATGCAGAATAAATAGATAGCAGAATCCATAGTAAATGATGTATTAAACACAAATATTCTTTATTATCTATGATGAAACACTTAAATATTAAAATTCTCATTTCAGAATGAAGATTCAGTTATTCTCAACAAATCCATTGGTTGCCTTCCTAAATTCCAAAATTAAAGTGCCCTTCCAGGCTTTACTTATTTCGTACCTGAGCTGAAGTCACACTGGTTGCATATTATGGTCAAAATTCTTCTGCCCAGAATGGAAAAAATCTTTTACGAATATTCCTTCCCAATGTCTGGATGTGCCACATGTTGTATCAACCTTCCACAAAGATGGTGGAGGGGCATTTGGGTAGCTCAGTTGGTGAAGCCTCCTACTTGAGCTCAAGTCATGATCTCATGTCTCCTGAGTTCAAGCCCCATGTTAGCTAAGGTCATGATCTCATGGTTTGTGAGTTCGAGCCCCATCATTGGGCTCTGTGCTAACAGCTCACAGCCTGGAGCCTGCTTTGGATTCTGTGTCTCCTACTCTCTCTGTCTGTCCCCTGCTCATGCTCTGTCTCTCTCTTCTCTCTCTCTAATATAAATAAACATTAAAAAAATTTAATGGTGGAAAAAGAGTACAGCATGGTCTGATACTCAGTTTGGGTTCTATGAATTAGAACTCCAGCTGAAGTAACTATTTTGAACCTATCTGAAGGCCAAGTATATATTAGAAAAGCAGGTTCAATATGTTTTATTACCTAGGGAAATTATCTCCTAGAAATTACTCAATTTATTATTGGTAAAGTCTGCTATTGCCAGGGCAGGATTTTGAGAGAATTTTTCTCAAAAAGATGAAGTTTAGTCAGTCTTAGTGAAATTACAATGTAAGTTTGGCCTGATCCTCATCTTTTTTTTTTTAATGTTTATTTATTTATTTGGGCGGGGTGGGGAGGAGGGCCAAAGAGAGAGGAAAGAGAGAATCCCAAGCAGGATCCACACTGTCAGTACAGAGCTGATATGGGACCCTATCTCATGAACTGTGACATCATGACCTGAGCTGAAATCAGGAGAAAGATGCTCAACTGATGAAGTCACCCAGGTGTCCCTGATTCTGACTGTTTCAAAAGAATTCCAAAAGTCATGAAACATCATGTAGCTTTGTGTGTGTGTGTGGAGAAGGCAGTGTTGGTGATGGTGAGGTGTTGGTGAGAAGGGTATCAGTGGTTCTCAAAAGGAGAAGGAAGAAAAGTGAAGAAGAAAATAATTTTTAAAAATTATTTTTAAAATAATCTTCATAAATTCTAAAAATTGGTATGTAGGAGTTTTACACATAAAACTTATCTTGAATTTGATACTAGTTTTCTACTCCTACATGAGTCTTCCTGGTCAGTCTTCTGCCCCCTTTCCAGTTTTTCTCACTAATCAGCTCTACCTTACCAACTCCCAATGCATCCTGCAGGTCTGTGAAATGGCACTCACTCCCTCAAATACTGTATAATCTTACATAGTTTCATGTCTTGGTCCCTTGAGTGTCCTTTTCTTTTTTCTTTCTTTCTTTCTTTCTTTCTTTCTTTCTTTCTTTCTTTCTTTTTTTTTCTTTGATAACCAGGCAAACATTTACTACCCATCTTTTAAACTCAAATATCACCTCCCCTACAAAGTCTTGGCTCACCTTCAACTTTATCTCTACTCCCAGCCAGGGACAATTGACCTTTCTTTTTATTTAAGTATCTGTTGCCTTACTAGGAAGTAAGCACCTGGGGGCAGCTCCATGGGTCCTTCTAGAGACCAAAGAGGTCAGTGTTTTGTTAAAATTTTTAAAGAATTATCAGCTCATTCCAATAAATTCCACTTTTGTGCTTAAAATTAGTCAAAGGAAATTTCTATTATGTATAACCACAGAACCCTAATGGTGGCAGAAAATATACTGAAATTGAACCAACTGCCTGAGTGGAAGCTTAGAACACAGAGAAAGAAAACCCAGAGTCAGAAATTGGCAGTGTTTGTCTAGCACCCCTTCAGAGGAGGGTGTGCCTCCTCTGGGAATTCCCTGAAGCTGGTTATTAGAAAGACATTCTCCATTGTGGGTCAAGAATAATTCTTCAGACTTCATCATGATCTGGAGAATATTTCCCAAACCATCCTTTCCTTTTTTTCTCTGATTCCATGCTTACTAGCCAACCTGAAAAATCACAAATTCAATTCTCAGAGTATTATGAGATCAGGAAGGAAGGAAGTTTGGTAATCAGAAAGGAATATTCCCCAATGTAAGTGAATAACATCTCTAAGTGAATAACATTATATGACAGTCTCTTGACAGTTTAGACAGCCTATAACAGTTGTTTCAGTCTGATGAACTACAGAGTCATAGCAAAATGGAGTTTCTCAACCTGCAAGACCAAGACAAGCCTGAGGTGACCTCACAAGGTGGTGCCACCAGTTGAGGCTTAACTGAGATTCCACTGTTTCTCTCGATTATATTCCTCCTTCCTACCATACCTCATTGCACTACAATAATCAATAATATGCCAGTGGTGTATAAATCTCCAAGGTCCAGATTCTTTGCTATATATAGGTGTACACAGTAAATAAAATCTAATTAAATCTAATTATTAGCTATAATCAGAAAGGTAACTGAGCAAGGTTTAGTTTTACCTTTGTATGATAAAAATGTTTAAGAAAACTGATGTAAAGCCATAGCTCTCTCCTCTGCTTTTTCTGTGACCTATAAGAATGGTGTTGGCGGGCACAAAGCAGGCCCTGTATGCAAGTGCAGTTCCTGACTTCATCTCTGTAACCCCAGCCTTGCTTTTCTCTCAAGAAACCATTTTGAAATGCAAATCTATGACCGTGATATGATTATGATAGCCTTACATCATCTTTGGCTTCTTTTTAAAAGTCCTTCATTTGTAAGCTTTCATACTTCTTCTATGACTGGTATCAGGCTGTTTGTAACACATCGCCCTGTTGAGACCTACTGATGTAAATATTAAAAGGAGAATGTTTAAGCTAATGATTAACTAAGTTGTTTATTTTATTTTTTTTTTAGTTTGCAGAATTAACATGTTAATTTCACTCCCTCTTGTCAGCTCCAGCAGGAGGGACGGAAACACACTTTGGTAGTATTGAGAACTTCAACTGAAGTAACCATCTACCCTGGAAACCAAGAAATCACTTCTGTTCTCTAGAAGTTGTGTGTCTTGTGTCCATCTCACAAATTCATGCTGACTTTCCCAACCAGATTGAATAAACAAGATTTTACTGAATATTAAAAAGGTTAAGAAAGCTCAAGTCACCTGATACTGATGCTGATGGCTCTTTTCATTCTGAGATCGTCAATTTAGACCCTTCCCATCCACAGTGTTTAATCCCTGGATACAGGATCTTCACACCACTTGGGGATTTATCTAGTACTTGACCTGCAATTTTTACCTCTAGAATGACAGACCTATCTGTAGAACTTACAAAAGTAAGTGATACTTAATGAACAGTCATAATGAAATGTTTTTCATGTCACTGTCACACAAAATATTGAACTAGGCTCTACACTTTAGAGTCACAAGCTGTGCTATTGGTACCTTGCACTGATGACTTGGGTACCACAGAGTCTTTTAAAAAATGCAGCCATGAGCCTACATCCTGCATGCATGGAAATGCCTAGGAACAGAGCAATGAATTAAAGATGGTACAGCTCCCTTTGCTTCATATTTCCTATTTTTCAGGGGTTTGTTTTGCAACTTTCATATTATTAATCTACACAACCTTTTACTTTTCATTCAGAATTTATATCAGAATCAAGCTAATAAATTAAAGATGAGTTAGTTCATTGTTGGGTGGTTTAACATAGACCTAGTATGTTAATCCTGATGTGCTTGTTACTAGGGTTTAAAAATTTTTATTATTATTATTTTTCTGCCTTGTAGCTGTGGTTAGGCAGCAGCAATAAATCAGAACAAAGGAATGAAGGTATTGGGGCTTTAGGGAAAACATGTATTAGAAAAAATTGGTTTGGCACTAAGGGCTGTATTGCATTAAGATGGATTTTAGAGATAAAGAGGTAAGAGAACATAGACAAATAAATTGTATAAATAATCTGAGAAATAGCAAGTCTGTACAGACCCGGAGTAACCCTGTAAGCTACCATCAACAGGACTTCCTAATTCCTGTTCAAACAGATCAAACAGGTACACTCTACTTAAACAAATAGCCAGGAGAAATGGGCACATGGCTAATGCTAAAGAAAGTGGGAGGAACAGATAAAGCTCTTTAGAATAGCCCAAAGGATTGGAATAATAGAAGTCAGTGTAGGAGTCTGACATAGCATCTTCTGTGAATAGGGCTTTATTGCCACTCCAGGCACTGATATTGCAAACACATGCTAAGACAACCAGAAACTGGGAGCCTCACAGTGAAACTCATGCCTGAGAATGCAGTGCTCTGCAGTAGGGAATTCACGTTGCCAGCCTGAATGCGGAGGAGACAGGAAGGAGCATTTAGATAAGGCTGAGCCTATGAATAAAAGATGTGGTGTGGAAGGTGGAGTTGATAGGCACTAGATAGGGCCATTCCAGGACCCCAAGGAAGTACAAGGATGCTGGGAAGTACAGAAAGAATAGAAGGCACAAAAGGGATTTTCCCAGGAGCCTAAACGGTCCCTGAACTAAGAGACCCAAATTTTTAGATTTTTATTTTCAACTAAAGCATAAACGCTTTGTAGACACAGCTTGTATAAAGCCTGAATTTGCTTCTGTGACTCACATATAGCTGCTTTGTCTCTAGTTCTTTCATCTAAGTTGGTCCAGGCATAAATCACCAAGTCTTAGAGCAGACCTGTCCCTATTCTTATCTTTGATATTTTTCTAGACCCCTTTTCTATTCATTACCCGGCCCAGCATCCCATCGCATGGATCTGCTTCATGCCTGGCTCCTCACTGAGCCCCTGTACTCCACCTTACCTTTATCTTATCCTTTTTATTCAGCATTCCCCAGTTAGGTATTTGACAGGATGTGACTGTTAAACCACTATTATCTTCAAGATGGTAGTATTCATAATAATAACAACCATTTTATCCTGTACAACCTAGCTGAGTTTTGTGCACTGTCATAAAAAATGGGTATATTTCTTTGGTTTCATTGGTTTGGAGTACCCTAATGCAGGTAGGTTAGCACTTTTTCAACTCCCTTCCTTCTCCTCTTTTTCAAATAAGAATAATACATGGACCTTGATTTCAAGGGACTTCCAAACTAATATAAATGATTAAATATAAATGTTGAAAGTTCAACAACAGCAAGAAGTAAATAATTGTTGGGAAAAAGACAGTAAGGGAAAAAGTCACAAATCAGCACATGGCTACTTGGCAAATTAATAGGTACTAATTGGTACACAAATTCAAAATCAGGAGAGAAAGACTACTTTGAGCTGGTGAGGTCAGGGGGAACTGCCATGCTTATTTGTCAGGAAAAGTTGAAAGTTTAGACTTGAGTTCTTATGGAATTTCCAAGGCTCTAGCTGAGGCAAGAGATAAGAAAGGGGGCATCTCATAGCTTGGGTACCAATGAGCAGTTGACAGAAAGGACATAGACAGATAAATCTCACCCTTCATACTGAACTTGACTGCAACTTTTTATATATATTTCTGTGAAGACATATGTATCCCTGTGATCTTGGTGTGACTAAAACTTGACACTGTATTTCTTGGAAAAGCCTGTGAAATGTGAATTCACAAGAAAATTCTATCTGCAGGTTAGCATACACAGCCTAAGAAGTTTTTGCTCTTCCACCAGCCTATAGCTAAAACCAAGCTATTTTCACTCTTTTGGTTAAATGCTAGCTAAATTCATTTTAATATTGCACTGTCAGTATTTTATTTATTTGTCTGGATGCCACATTTCCTCTCCCAAATCTCTCTTGCATAAATGATTTACTATTTGTTCCTAGAGCTGAAGATTTTATGCCTTGTCTCTTTTTTCTGGTAAGAGGATATTGCAGCAGCTTTCCTTTTATGTTGCTGATGATGGTTTTTATTTTGTTAATTCAAAGTTTAGCAGAGTAACTAGTTTTGTAAGGCACAGAAAACCAAGAGGTTCAGCCCTTGAAATGACTAAGACAGTAAATCTTCAGTGGCCCATTATCACATAGAACCCTGTTGAATTTGCTTTCCTAAAAAGTAAGTTAGTAAAGTGTGGTTCTTAAAATAGGTTTTACATTTTCTTAACTCTCTAAACTAAGCATATTTAACTGCAGTCACTTAAGGTCCTTAAGATAAAGTTATGAAAAAACAGTTTTACAATGGAAACCCATAAATCTTGAAGGGAAAAAAAAAGGGAGCAATCCTTTCTGAGTGTACCCTCGCTAGGTCTTCATATAGAAATGTAGAGTGCTCTACATTTAAGACAGGGATTACACAGTTTAAAAATTTTTTTTCCAACTTCTTTTAAGGCAGCATTTGGGATGTTAATTTATAATAAGAAAGTTATATGCTATAGTCCTTTGTGGTGGTGGTCACTAGATGAAGCTAAGAGATTTAAAATAAAAACATCAACAAACAAACTCAAAAATTAATTCATCAGATCACTACCGAACTACCGTCCAAACCCTAATTTTACAAAATGCAAGTCAAGAGAAAGTCTATTTCATACTGAAAAGGCTTCAAGCAGAGACCTGACTCCCAACTTCCCTCTCATGGAATTTAGGGACTAAGTTGGTAATAAAACCCCATGCATGTGACTCTCGGGACACTTCACAGTTTCTTGAATTGCCTTATTCTTTCAAAGTTTCAACCTATAAACTGTTGAAAGCAACAAATACTCAATGTTCAGGAAAACTAATGAGAAATAAAGAATCAACCTGATGGTTAGGTACCAATGGAGTCAGTACATTAAATGGCAGGACAGGAAGTGGCAGAAACCTGCTGGGTTTTTGTGATGCTCTGTAGATAGAGTTCTCCAGTTTAAACAGTTACATTTCTATTCAGGACCTGTGCTTATATATATGATTTAGGCTTGGTGCTTTTTCACTCTCAGAAAATTATAGAATAAATCACAGTCTAAAGTAAAACCCATACAGTTCACTATATAAAAAATTATAGGCAATTATTAACTTAATTATTAATAATTAAAACAGGTATGTATTTGAAATTCTGATTCATAAATATTGTCTTTTAAGCACATCTGGGTGGCTCCGTCAGTTAAGCATCTGACTCTTAATTTCAGCTCAGGTCATTATCTCATGGTTGTGAGATCAAGCCCCACATTGGGCTCTGCACTCACTAAGTGTGGAGTCTGCTTGGTATTCTGTCCTTCCCTCTCCCTCTGACTCTCCCTTGCTTGCACACTCACTATCTCAAAAAATTTTAAGAAAAATTTATTTTCATTTGCTATTTCACTTACCTTTCATTTACTGATATGTGAATAAAAATAAATTAAACTTAAAAAAAGTAAAATGCACACTTTGGTACATCTCTCTAAAAAACTGGCAAATCAAGTCAATGAAAACAAATGAAGTTATAGAGAATTGATTAATAGCATTACAAACTAAACCTTATAGATATATAGAACTTTATACCACAGAGATAGAAAATATATTTTTTTCCAAATGCTATAGAACTATTACCAAAATTGATCATGTATTAGGCTACAAAAACAGTTCCCACAAAATTCTTCAAGTTGAAACCACAGATGTTACATTCTCCGACCATATTGCAATACACACACACACACACACACACACACACACACACACACACACTAACCGTGAATCCAACCATTTGAAAATTTTTAAATAAGCTTCTAAGTGACCTGTGGATTAACAAGAAAAAACATGATGAGATTATAGAACTTTCAGAAATGAAGGATGGTGACAATTTCACATATCAAAAGCTATGAAAGTCAGAGATGTGATATGAAAAGCGGCCTTTGAGAACTCTGAAGAAAAAGCAGGAGGCCCTTTAGTCAAGAAGTGCAGTGGCCTCTGAAAACTAGGAACAATCTTTCACCTACAGCCAAAAAGCAAATGGGGACCTTAGTCCTCCAAACACAAGGAACTGAATTCTGTAACATGAGTGATCAGAAAACATTCTCCCCTAGAGCCTCCACAAGAATGCAGCCCTACAGATATCTTTTTTTAAAATGTTTTTTAATTTATTTTTGAGAGACAGAGAGAGACAGTGTGAGCAGGGGAGGGTCAGAGAGAGAGGGAGACACAGAATCCGAAGCAGGCTCTAGGCTCTGAGCTAATTGTCAGCACAGAGCCCGACAGGGGGCTCAAACCCATGAACCATGAGATCATGACCTGAGCCGAAACCAGACGCTTAACCGACTGAACCACCCAGGCGCCCCCAGATATCTTGATTAACCAAATAAGATCCAGGATTTGATGATTTGGAAAGTTCTCCACCTATATAGATTAGAAAAACACTAGGGGTGACTGACTCCACTAAGGTCATGATCTCATGGTTCGTGAGTTTGAGCCCTGCATTGGCTCAAAGCCTGCTTTGGATTCTCTGTCTCCCTCTCTGTCTCTCTCCCCTGTTCATGCCTTCTCTCTCAGTAAGAGATTCACTGTAAGGGAAGTGTACTCTAGAGAAAAAACTGAGGGTATGGCTGGACAAACTTTTGCTGACACCTCATAAAAATCAAAAGGTCCGAGTATTTAGTCACACAAAAGGTCCTTTGAAGAGATTAGGATGTGATTCACAGATCTCCCTCAAGCAAACCAAAGAGTTTCTAGGAAGCTTTAAAGACTTTGTCCCTCAGACATCTCAGCAAAATTCGAAAACAGAGATGGAATTATCTAGGAAAGATCTATAGATGAGCCTCCTCTCTAATAGAGTAAATCTCTGCGGCATACATGGGAGATCCATAAAGTTTTTGAGAATTTTCTTTCAGTAGAAATATTGTCAGCTTGGACTGAAAGAAGGAGAGAGAGCATAAAAAGAAAGGAAGATGTGAGATTCTCACTATTCTACAGGCAGGAAACAGGCTGATAAAATCACACAGCTGCAAACACATATTTCTTTCATGAAAAAGAAAGAATGACTCATCCCATGCACCATAGAGGATTATTCCAGATCTTGAACTTAATGGAGTTTCCCCAGCTGGATTTCGAAATTGCTTGGAACCAGTGAATTTTTTTTTAAAAACCCCCTTCCATTTTCTTCCTTTTTGAACTGGAATATGTTAAGTGTTATCCTATGCTTGTCCTACCAGTGTATTTTGGGAACAGATAACTTGTTTTCTAGTTTCACAGGTCCACAGATGGAGCAAAACTGTGCCCTAGGATGGATTATACCCTGAGTCTCACCCATACCTGATTTAGATGATGAGAAACAGAAAACTAACGCAAGATGTAAGGAAAATGTAATAAAATATACAATTAAAAATTACCTTTTTATTTAACAGGTATTCGACAGACTTTCTTGCATGCTTAGTTATTCAAAGTACATATATATATGTACTTAAATATAAAGTCATTTATTTATAGGTAGTAGTTACTACTATGATTTTTAAAGATCAGTATAAATGCAAATCCAAAAATTACCATCTTTATGGAGTTTCATTTTCTTTTCAGAATAAAAATGAGGATTTCAATAATCTTTTCCCATAAAAAGATTGTGCTGTAATCTCACATTTTACTAAAGTTATTCTTATCACTAATTAGCACAAAGTAACATACATATAATTTTTAGTATAGTATAGTCTCATAAGACCTTAGGGAGATAAAATGAATATAAAAATATTATCCCATTTCTTAGAAGGGAAAATAGATACTACTTGGTGGAGGGGAAAAAAGCTTGCCTAAGGCAATATGCAAACTAGTGACTGACTTGGAGTAGAAAATGTTTACTGAGTGTGAGTTTTTGACTAGTGCATCAACTACTGCCATATTTTTCTCTCATGACCTTGATTGAAGTGTGACTGGTCCTCACCCTCAGATAATGTGAGTATCTTGGAAACTTTACCTCTACTTAGGTATTGAAACAATATAATTTTAGAGTTAAATGGTCAGAAACTAAAAGCTTTCCCTTTAACATTAAGAACAAGGAAAAGATGCTCACTCTTTCCACTTCTATTCAACATTGTACTGGAAGTGCTCTTCAGAGCAATCAGGAAAAAAAAGAAATAAAAGAATCCAAATAGGAAAAGAAGCAGTAAAACTATCTCTATTTTCAGATGACACCATCTTTTATGTAGAACAACCTAAAGATTCCACACGAAAACCTGCTAGAACTAATGAATGGATTTAACATCATTTCAAGACACAAAATCGATACACAAAACTCAGTTGTATTTCAATACATGAACAATGGATAGTCTTAAATGGAAATTATGAAAACCATTTCATTTATAATAGCATTAAAATGAATAAAATACTTAGGAATGAATTTAAGCAAAGAGGTGAAAGAGTTGTACTGAAAATTGTAAAATATTGTGGAAAGAAATAAAAGATTAAAAATGGAAATACATTCCATGTTTGTGGAATGGAAGACTTAGTATTCTTAAAATATCCATATTGTGTACATAAAGCAGCCTACCGATTCAATGCAATCTCTACCAAAGTCTCCATACCATATTTTTAAGAAATAGTAAAATACATGGTAAAATTCATATGTAATCTCAAAGGACCCCAAATAGCCAAAACAGTCTTAAGACAAAAAAGCTGAAGGCCTCAAACTTCCTGATTTTAAAGCATATTACAAAGCTGCAATAATCAAAACAGTATGGTACTGGCATAAAAACAGAGGTAGATCAATGGAATGAAACCGAGAACCCAGAAACAAGCCCTCGTGTATAAAGTCAAATAATCTTTGATGAAAGTGAAAATGATATCACAATGGGGAAAGGATAGTCTCTTCAAATTGCATTGGGAAAACTGGACACCCACATGCAAAAAATGAAGCTGAGTGCTTACCTTACATCATATACAAAGATTGACTCAACACGAATTAAAGATCTAAACATCAGATCGGAAACTACAAACCCCTAAATGAAAATACAGGGGAAAGCTTCGTGACATTTGATTTAGCAATAATTTCATGGATATGACATGAAAAACACAAGGGGGAAAAAGCAAAACTAGTCAAATAGAACTACGTGAAGCTTAAAAACTTTGTGCAACAAAATAAACAGTCAACAGAGTGAAAAGACAACCTATGGAATGGGAGAAAATATTTGTAAACCATATATCTGATAAGGGTTTAATATCCAGAAGATATAGAGAACTCGTATAACTCAACAACAAATCAACCCAATTCCGATGTGGACAGAGGACTTCAGGAGACATTTCTGTAAAGAAGATACACAAATGGCCAACAAGTATATAAGAGCATACTTCATATCACTAATTATCAAGGAAGTGCAAATCAAAACCACAATGAGATATTATCTCACATCTGTTAGTATGGCCACTGGAAACAAAACAAAATAAAACAAAACAAAACAAACCAGAAAATGAAAAGTGTTGGGGAAAATGTGGAGAAGTTGAAACACTTATGCACTGTTGGTGGGAAAAGAAAACGATGCAGTTGTTATCGAAAACAGTATGAAGTTTCCTCAAAAAATTAAAAATAGAATTATCATCTGATCTAGCAATTCCACTTCTATGTATATCCAACAGAATTGAATTCAGGGACTCACAGTGATATTTGCAGACCATGTTCACTGCAGCATTATTCAGGATAGCTAAGAGATAGAAGTAACCTAAATGTCCATCAGCAGATGAATGGATAAAGAAAATATGGTATATATATACAATTGAATATTTTTCATCCTTTAAAAAACGGAAGTCTAGCCATATGCTATAACATGGGTGAACCTTGAAGATGCTATGCTAAGTGAAAGAAGCCAGTCACTAAGAGACAAATTCTTCATGGTTCCACTTTACATGAGGAATCTAAAATAGTCAAACTCTTAGAAACAGAAAGCAGAATAGTGGTTGCCAGGAGCTTGGGAAAGTGGGCAAAGAGGAGTTGTTGTTCAATGTGTAGAGTTTCAGTTTTTCAAAATGAAGAAGTTCTGGAGATCTGTTGCATAACAATGTGTATATACTTAACATTCCTATACACTTAAAAATGGTTAAGAGAGTAAATTTTATGGATGTGTTTTTTATCACACAATAAACTTCATAGCTATTATATTGAATAAGATCTACAAATGGCATAATTACAAACCAATCCCTAATTTGAAAATTCCAGAGTTCAAATGTAACTGAAATGGAATATTTAAATTAAATTGCTAGAGCACTGCTTGAGTAATATTGAATTTATAATTAGGAATTCAACAATACTGAAGTACTAATAAATACATTAAAGAATGTTTTTTAAGAAAGCACTTTTTTAAAGAATGATCATCCTAAGAATAACAGTTCATTCTGTGATATACAGAGAATGCTGTTTTAACCTAATTGAATCCAATGTATTTTTTAGCAACAACATGTGGTTAATTATTATATAGGATTTGCTACATAACACTAATTATAACGAACTCATTTTTTTATAAGTAGAGGAAATAAGTTGGTTTGGGAATATAGTATTTTTGAGGTTTCATTATAAGTTAGACTTTAATAAACTTTAGAATTGTATATGAAAAACAAAAAGTTTTCTAAATAAGTTTTAAAGCTGAGTCAAAAATATCTTTTAGGGAATAATCTTTGTAGATTTGACAGCTACATAAATAAAGTCTGTTCTACATTTAAAACATATATTTGAAGCATCATCTTTATGTAAATCATTATACTTGGCATTGTGAGAAATATAAAAATGAATCAATTCAATCCCTGGACTCAACGTTCCTGCGTTACCAAAGTAATTTAAAGAATTTATGATTCCTTAAACTGTATTCCAATGAATTATTTAACTTCATAATTCTCCCTGATTACTCCTTCATCAAGCAGGCTAAAGGCTTCCTTCTCATATCAAGGTGGTTGTTAAACCTGGGTAAAAGTCTAATTATCTGACAATCTTTTAGAATCTACACATGTGAAGATCACATCCCCAGATTTCTGATGCACACAGTCTGCACTGAATTTGGACATTTATGTTTTTAAAAAAGGACCAGGTAGCTGGGGGTAAGGATAAGAACTAGGGAATGACTGCAAAAGGTAGAAGTTTTCTTTTTAGAGTGATAGAAATACTCTAAAATTAGATTGTGATGATGATTGCACACTCTATACATATACTAGAAACTACTGAATTCTGCAATTTATGTGGTGAGTTTTATGGTATGTAAATTATACCTCAACAAAGTAGATAAGAAAGAAAACTCAAAATGTTACTCAGAGGAGTATAGTCTTTCTAGATGCATCTATTGGTGAGAAAAAGACTTGAAAGGAAATGAACACCATTCAACATAAGAAATTGGAAAAGAACAAAAACTACAAAAATAGAAGGAATAAAGATAAAAACAGAAATTTGATTAAAATAAAATCTTCCACCCTTAAACTGCTTCTTTAAAAGAATAACTTAATGAACAAACTTCAACCAACTCTAATAAGAGAAAAAACACAATAGTAGCACCAATAATCCAACAGAAGTATAACTGTAGAATAGAAGATATTAAAGATATTAGACTAGTGTATGCAATTTTATAATAATACATTGAGCAACTAGATGAAATGGAAGAATTTCTAGGAAAATATAAATTTGCAAACCATAGGAAAAGGTAAAAATAGATCAATATCCTTAAAATATTTTTAAATTAGACAAAGATATTCTTCCCTCCAAAAGTTCCAGGCCTAGATGACATTGTAAATAAATTTTCTCAAGTGTTCAACCTACAGGTAACTTTTATGTCATTTAAACTGTTTTGTAAAATAGAAAGAGATGAAAATCTGTCAAATTCCTTCAATACATATAACATAATGTTTATACCAATACCAGACAAAAATTATACAAAAGAAAGAAACAAGAAAACATTCTAGCCTAATCTCACTTGTGACTACAGGTACTTAGAACGTAAATTAAATATTAGCAAACTCATTATAGCAGTACATGAAAAAAACAACACATAATGATCAAATAGAATTTAGAAATGGAAGAATAGTCTAATATCAGAAATACAATACTCTAATCCATAACATTAATATAGTAAAGGTCATTAACTCATTTTGATAGATTCAGAGGAGACAATACGAAAGCTTCACAAAAATGTTAGTAACCTAGAATAGAAATACTTAATTTGATAGTTTCTATCAAGAAGTCAATAGCAAACTTTATATGAAATCTTAAACCACTAGATATAGAATTCCATGAAACAAGACAATTAATTGACAATGTCAATGACAATTGACTATGTCTTGTCAAACAAGACAAAAAACAATTAATGCTTATCAATATTGTTCAACAATGTCCTGGAAACCCTAACCAATGTAGTAAGGCACACAAACTTGTTTCATTCTCTTTCTCTGTATATTGATAGATGCATATATACATGTATACTGCACAGATAATACATAAGGGAAATATTAGACAAGATGAAACAAAATGCCACGCTTATGTATCTTAAAAGATACAAAAAATTGATTTAGAAAAAACTATTAAACAAGAGACTTTAGTAAGGAAGACAGGTTTAAGATCAAAATACAAATTACTAATAGCTTTTGTAGATACCAACAGTAATTAATTAGAAATCATGAAAAAAGACCCCATTAGTATTACTAACAAAATTCTCAACTACAGTGGAATAAACTTATCCAAAAATACACAAGAGATGAAGAAAATTATAAAACTTCTAGAAAGTGTTTTAAAAGACCCAGTAAAAGAGAAAACATGCCATGATTCAAGATGGGAAGATGAAATATTATAAAGATCTATTGCCTCAAATTTAAAAGAAACAACAGGATTTTTAAATGAAAACTGGCAAGGTAATTCTAAGTTTATTTGGATGAGTAGATCAGCAAAGATCACAAAGCAAATTATAAGAACAAAAATAATGAGAAGGAACTAAATCCTTTAACAAAGCTTATGATAAAGCTATAGTGATTAACGTAGTGTAATATTGATACAGAAATAGAGCAATTGAATATAGTAATGTTTAGGAACAGATGCATCTGAATTTTAAATTTGGTATCTGAAAAATATATCATTTCAACCATTGTGGAAAGAATGGACTAATCAATAGTTTGAGATCAACCGGATTCCCATTTAGGAAAAAATATTAGAGTTCTCTTCACACCACACATTTCAAAAACTAAATCCAAAGGGATTAAATAGTGAAATGTAAAAAGACAAAACTGTAAAAGTTATAGAATAAAATATAGAAAATATTTAATAATACTGGGAAAGATCTTCCTAAGTAAGATATAAAACTCAGAAGCTACACACACACACACACACACACACACACACACACACACACACACACAGATAGAGCAATGATTGCATGAATATATAAACCTTTGTAGAAGATATAACAGAGAAAGTATTCCTACTATAAGAACAATTCCTATAAATAAAGACAACACCCAATAAGAAAAGGGCAAAAAAATATGAATGAGTAGTCCACAAAAACCCAAAATGCTAATACCTAATAAACATATGAAAAGATGTTCAGTTTTGCTGGCAATTAGGAAAATGCAAATTAAAAATGAAGTCCTATTTTTGTCCATCAAATTATAAAAAGCTAAACATATGGATGAAATCCAAGTTTCCTTCAGATACAGAGAAAGGAAACATATACTCCTGGTGCAAGTGTGAATTGTGACAACCTATTTGGAGTGACAAATAACTGTCAAATAATAAATATCATCACAATGTGACAATAACTATCAAAATTACAAATATTCTTAACTCAATTTTAGATTTATATTGTATAGAAATACTTGCACTAGTGTAGAAGATATTTGGATAGGAATATTATTTGTAGTAATCCAAAGTGTGACACCTCTATATCAACAATAGGAGAATGGTTAAAATCTGGATGCTAAAATACTTGTATGGTGGAAACCTCTGTGGCCATTTAAAAATTAGAGTTAAGTCTGAATTATTATTATGTGAGAAGATTATATAACATTATGTAAAGTATGATTTCATTTTGTAAAAACAGTGTATATGCCTGAATATTCTTCCAAAAAGGCTGGAAGGATAACAAAAGCCTGACTGTGTTTGCTTCTTGGAGATGGGTGTGGAAAAAGGTGGGGAATATTGTAAGTGGTTAGAGATTTTTACTTTCTACATTATAACTTATTTATATATGTGTATGTGATCTATAAATAATCCTGTATTCACTGATTTACTCTGCAATAAAAATAATAAAAATAAAATGAACATATGCAAAAGGATATGAGAAGGGGATCAATTGTACAAAATATATTCCACTGAAATTACAATGTAAAGCTGGTAGAATGGAAATAAACCAGAACTCCCCTAAATCCTACACAAGAAGGAATTTGAACCCCAACTCCATTTTTTATGCATTTGTATGAGTTGCAAAACTATTGCAAATTTTAGGGACTTAACTGGCACCAGACCCAAGCCTGTATATTTTATAGAAAAACAATAGTGGAGCATTCAAATATTCATGCATTTTGTTTTGGATCTAGGCCCACCCATGCAAGTGAACGCCACCATAGACATTAGTGCCTTTCCTCTGGAGTTCATCAGATTTTCATCTACATTTTCATTCCAGGAAACCTATTATTCACTCTGAGCTTAGTTGTAGGAGTCAAAGGAGAAGAAGAAGATGGGGAAGAAGGAAAAAATGGAGGAGGAGGAAGGGGAGAAGGAGAAGAATGAGAGAATGAGGAAGAAAAGAGCTTTGACTTAAAATACAGATATGGTTCTAAAACTGAACAACTACTTATTCCAAAGCACATGGGTATAACTATATAGATCTAGTATAAAACTACAAGTATATTTGGTCTCAATTTGGAATCCAGATCAACATTCAATAAGGTGGCTTTGCTTTCATTTTGATGCTGACAGGCTGGGTCAAGGACCTGGAGGGGGTCCTGCAGGACAAGGCAAGAGAGTCCTTGGCTTCATGCAGGATGGAAATCAAATGTGAGCCAGCAGGAGGTGAAAGCAGAGTTCACTGAAGATATAGAGCAGATAATAGATTATCTGGGAGATCCCAAAGGAAAAGAGCAAGTCTCTCCTATATTTGGGGTCTGGGGTTTTTAGTGGAGCTGGTGGTCTTCTACATGTGTCCTTTCAGGCATCCAGGAATCAGCAATCAAAGACAAGTGTGAAGGTGTCATTCCTTGCAGCCAGCAGGTCTTAGTGTTGAGATGTCTAGCTCCCAACAGTTTGGAATTTGCAAATGATGGCTTCCTCAGGTCGTTCTCACTTAGTCCTTCTTTAGAAGTTTTGTATCCTAGAGAACCAGTAACTCCTTGTCTCTTACAAGGAGATTATTTATACCCCATGTATTAAATGAGGTGGGGGTGCAGGTCCTAGCATGAATAGAAGCAGGAAAAGGAGCAAAAAGCAATTTTCTTTGGAATCCTTCAGTTTCCCGGTCTCAATTTCAGTAGTTCCTTCCATCCATCCATCCATCCTTCCTTCCTTCCTTCCTTCCTTCCTTCCTTCCTTCCTCCCTCCCTCCCTTTCCGTCCTTTCCTTTCTTCTGTCCTTCCTTCCTTCCTACTCGGAAATGGGGATAGGAGAGAGAGAGAGAGGGAGAGAGAGAGAGAGAGAGAGAGAGAAGACAGACCTGGGGAGGGGCAGAGAGAAAGAGAGAGAGACGATCCCAAGCAGGCTCTACACTGCTCGCATGGGGCCCAATGTGGGACTCCAACTCATGAACTGTGAAATCATGATCTGAGCTGAAATCCGGAGTCAGATGCTTAACCAACTGAGTGAGCCACGCAGGTGCCCCTCAGTAGTTTCTTTAAAAAACTATCTTTTTTACAACTAGGTAGATCCAAACTAAGGCCAGAATTGACTAGATAGCCATCAAATTTAGTATAATGGTAGCAATAATGTACTAGTCTCTAAATATAAGATTTGGCATTGCATTCACTTCAATGAGCTTTTCTTTTTTTTTTAAGAGAAAAAAAATTTAATTGTAAAATCACAACTCTCATACAAATAAGAAATAGACACAGTTAAAGATTTTGTTTAATCAATAATTAATGAGGAAAACATTAAGATGATTTAAGGAGAATTCAAAGAACCACACATGTATAAGCTACTCAGTAATGCTGAACTGAATTTATAAATAGAAACAAAACTGGTCAATATCCACAGGGAATAATCAATTACTTTCCACTGGACAGAGTGTATTTTCATCCTACAGACACAATTGCCTGTAATGTTTTATCACCTTTTTTTACTTTTATTTTTTTCCCATAATATTTTATTGTCAAATTGTTTTCCATACAACACCCAGTGCTCTTCCCCGTAAGTGCCCTCCCCCATCACCACCACCTCTTTCCCCCCCTCCCCCGTCCCCCTCAACTCTCAGTTCGTTTTCAGCATTCAATAGTCTCTCAAGTCCTGCATCCCTCTCTCTCCCCAACTCTCTCTCCCTCCTCCGCTCCCCCTGGTTCTCCATTAGGTCTCTCCTGTTTTCCTGTTAGACCTATGAGTGTAAACATATAGTTTCTGTCCTTCTCTGCCTGGCTTACTTCGCTCAGTATGACACCCTCAAGGTCCATCCACCTTCCTACAAATGGCCATATGCCATTCCCTCTCATTGCCATGTAGTAATCCATCGTGTATATATACCACACCTTCTTGATCCATTCGTCAGGTGATGGACATTTAGGCTCCTTCCATGTTTTGGCTATTGTTGACATTGCTGCTATGAACATTGGGGTACATGTGCTCCTATGCATCAGCATTTCTGTCTCTCTTGGGTAAATCCCCAGCAATGCTATTGCTGGGTCATAAGGGAGTTCTATGGATAGTTTTTTGAGGAACTTCCACACTGTTTTCCAGAGCGGCTGCACCAGTTTACATTGCC
>NC_043703.1:107110246-107118630 GCF_006229205.1 Suricata suricatta | reverse complement strand
GCCATTCCTTCCTGGCCTGCCAGGTTTCATTAGATAGGTCTGTAACCACTCTGATAGGTTTCCCTTTGTATGTGAGGGCCCTTCTCTCCCTAGCTGCTTTCAGAATTCTCTCTTTATCTTTCTATTTTGCCAGTTTCACTATGATATGTCGTGCTGAAGGCCAATTCAAATTACGTCTTAAGGGGGTTCTTTGTGTCTTGAATTTGAATGTCCATTTCTTTTCCCAGATTTGGGAAATTCTCAGTTATAATTTGGTCAAGTATCCCTTCAGGCCCTTTCTCTCTGTCTTCCTCTTCTGGAATTCCTATGAGCCGGATGTTGTTCCATTTGATTGTATCACTCAGATCTCGAATTCTCCTTTCCTGCTCCTGGATTAATTTCTCTCTCTTTTTTTCAACTTCCTCTTTTGCTAGAACTATATCTTCTAATTCACCTATTCTTCTCTCTGCCTCATCAATCCTTGAGGTGGCTGCCTCCAGTTTGTTATTCACCTCACCTATAGCCTTTTTTAACTCATCAGTTGGTTCTTTGATGTTCTTCTCAACCCCGGCGATTAATCTTATGACAAGCTTTTTAAATTCTTGATCTTATATGTTGTCTAGATCTGCCTTGAGCAGTTCTGTGGCTGTGACTTCCTCCTGGAAGTTCTTCAGGGGAGTTTCTTCGTTTTGTCATTTTTGCTAGTTTTCTGTCCCTTGTCACCTTTAGAAAGTTCGTTGTGCACTGTGCACCTATTAATATTTCTCTGTTAAAGGAGGCTTATTGACTGTCCAGGGCTTGTCGTTTCAGGAAATATTCTCTTAATGGTGTCTCTCGGTTTCTCTTGTTGTGCCTGTGAGTATCTTATTTCCCTTCTCTGCAATATTTGGGACTCGCCTTCTTGCACACTTTGGCTTGTTTCTTGGTGTAGTCCTAAGAAGGAAAACAGACAGACAAACATAGAGGGAACAGAAGCACACATATACACAGACAAAGCAAACAAGGAAACACAATACAGGGGCAAAGAAAAGAAAGTGGGATGCAAAGAGACGAAAAGAAAAAGGGAAAATAAAAAGAAAAGAGAAAGAAGAGAAAAAAATATATAAAGGGGGATCTGAGACAACAAAGGACAGTAGACAGTTTAAAAGTGTATGACCAGTTGAGGGGAGAGGTAAAGATGAGATACAGGAGATTATATCTGGGTTGCAAGAAGGTGAAAAAGTAAGGGAGAAAGGAGAAAGGAATATAAGGAGTAAAAATTTAAAAGAATTAAGTAAAGAAAAAGGAAAGAAAGGTAATAAAAACAAATAAGTACGAAAAATGTGAAGAAAAAAAATTTTTAATATTAAAAAAAAGAAAAGCAGCAACTCCCCCTTGTGGATAGGCGTGGTTTGATGTGGTAGGTCTTAGAGGCTGCTCTCAGAGGCTCAGCCTTGGTGTCTATAAAGATTAGAATGGAGGCATGCCAGGCTCCACTAAACTAAGCAGGGTAGGCCACTCTAATGAGTCTGATCTCCTTGGTCCACAGTTGAGCCGAGATGTATTTTCTAGGCCTGCCTCGGTTCAAAGTTCCAGTCCGTGCACGTTTGCGCTATCACAGATGAAATGTATTTGTTTTGGTGGCTGGCTTCTTAGGGGGAGGAATCAGTTTGTCTTGGCTTAGGCAGGGATTTCAGCTGCCCCTGCCTGAGGTGAAATGAGCGGCAGGAGGTGAAGTGCGCACCTTCACAGACCCAAATGCGGAGTCCCCACCCCCAGCCAGGATCGTGATTGCAATGGGGGAAAGAAAAAAAAATTGAGTCTCTCTTGGCTTCCAATAGCTGTTGCTCAAAGTGCTGTGCGCTGCTGGAAATGAGCTGGGAGCTCCTGCAGCCTAAGCGCATGCTCAGGCCTCCACCCACCACTGACTCCCTGTCAGGGGTCGCGTAGGTGCGGGCCCTATTTTTTCCTGTCAGCACCCGGGATTTGGGATTCGTGCAGCCAGTGCAGGGGGTGAGATGCGCCGTGGAAATGCAGTGCGTGATCCCGTTCCCAAAACCAAGTTTGAAGTGCACTCCCCCGGCACAGCCGGCGCTTCTCTCCGCGAAGCGGGCGCCCCTGGTGTAGCCGCAGCCGCCACTGATTCCCCGCAGAGTTGGGTTAGGGCTGGAAGCTGTTCCTTCCCTTGCGCCACCCGGGTTCGGGATTCTGTCTACCCAGCAGTTATTTATGGAGTGGTTTTCTCTCTCCAAGGGCAGTGAAGCGTTCCTTACCTCTTCCCCAGAGACTGAACTATGAGCGTGTTCAGGCTCTGTCTCTTCCCTTTGTCTCTCGGGCTCTGCACACTTGCCCCACGTTGGGCTGGGGATCCTGCCTCCCTTGCCCATCCTGGGCTGGCCTGTTTTCAGATCTCCCCAGTTCGCACTCACTCACTCAGGTATCCTTGAGGTTCTTTTCTTTCTGGAGTCCGTATTTTCTCCTTCTGCTCTTGCAGATGAGAGTAATGTCCTTCTCAGTTCGATAGATGGAGTGGACGGAATTTACAGAGCTCCCTTCCTCTCCGCCATCTTGGCTCCACCCCCCTCAATGAGCTTTTCTTAAACCTGAGTAACTTGGCTAGAAAAGATTTATTAATTCAGTTTGTAATTTAAGGGCAGTTGAAGAAACTTACAGGTAATATTCATCAACATTTATGAATCCCTTTTGTGACTGTGATGTTATTTCTACTGAATAGTCATGTAATGATTCAAAATCTGATTTCACTGAGCCAAAGGCAGTTCCTCAATGTGAAATAAATGAGGAGTTCAGGTAACATTTGCAAAATCAACATGGTCAGTTTGAGTCTCAATACTTGTACCTCCTTGTACAAATATATGCATTTGTTTTTCCTTTCCCAGATTGAAGTTCCAATTCCTCACTTTCTGGCCACATTAGTAAGAAAATACAATCTTGTGGGCCACAATAGAGAATCGCAATTGTATCTTCAAGGCAGTTAGTTCCCAAAGACCAAGAGCCAAGAAAACTTTGAGTTAAAAAAAAAAAAAAAGTCAGCTCAGTTCCCTTGATTTAGATCTTCAACTGCTTTAAAATAAACAAGTGTTGCTGCAAGTTCTTTCAAATATTCCATGCTTTGGTAACAATGAAAGGCATTAAGATGAATAAAAAGAAAATTCACATCCTCTAACACATGCTACAAAGTTTCACTTGAAAAGTTAAAAGCATGAATATCCAGAGATTGAAATAAAAGAAAGAATAAACTGATGGACTCTCTTTTTCTTTGTCTTTCAGGGGTCCTATCTGTGCCAAATGAGCTCATCTTTCTCTGGAGTAACATGTAGAACTAAGATGAAGTAAAGGGAGATGGGAAGAAAATATAATAGCTCAAGAGAATGTCCTATAAAGTAATAGGCTGCATACATGCCAATGGCTGACCATCTCTGCAGGCAATTACAAAAGAGGATTTCTAAAATATTTTATCTGCAATCGCCCAAAACTTTCACATAAGTAATCAAATTTCCAAGATGACTACTTTAAAAGATAATACTCCTTTTGGATAAGATTATTTTTAAAATAGTATCACTATCTTATCTTTGGCTGATAAATCTAATTCTTTAATATCCTTTAAAATAGCTGACAAAAGAAGAGAATCAGAGCCATAGTAATCATTATATTTTATTTTTTTAAGTTTTTATTTTGGGGTGACTGGGTGACTCTGTTAAGCAGCCAACTCTTGATTTTGGCTCAGGTTATGATCTCATGGCTTCTGAGGTTCACAGCATGAAGCCTGCTTCAGATTCAGTCAGTCTGTCTCTCTCTCTCTCTCTCTCTCTGTCTGCCCCTCTATCCTCCCCTCTCAAAAATAAATAAATGTTAGCAATTTTTAAAATAGTTTTCATTTGGAAATAATTATAGATTCCTGGGAAATTGCAACTGTAGTATAAAGAGTCCCCTGTACCCTTCATGGTGTCCTGTTATGTAGCTATAGTACCCAAACCAGGAAATTGACATTGGTGCATGACTGCTGATGCAACAATCACAGGTGGTATGTGTAAGATTTAATAGATGGAGGCAGAGATGGGAGGAAAAAGAGACCACATTATGGAGCCAAGAAGGCCTTCATTGGAGTCTGCAATTCCTGGGCGAGGTTCTGTGACTCTGGAGCGGAGAGTCAGGGAAGTCGCGCCTGATATGGGAGAGCAAGGTCTTTTATGGGTGCAGAAGTTCCGGGTTTGAGCTCAGGTGGGCTGATAGCCAAGTAGGGGCATCTTTGGACAGTGGCAGGATTCAATTGGCTGTCCACTTCGGTGGGGAGGGGGATGCTGGAATTCCATGGTGAGGCATTCCAGTTTGAGACAGTCCAGATTGAGAGTGGGGGTCGACAGTCCTGGTGGTGCCTGGATCTGTTATCTGACCTGCAATAAAATGGCTGCTGGTGCTTTTCAAATGGCTCAGGTCATCCCAGGTCTGCAGGTGGGGGTTGTCAGTGCTCGCAGCTCTCCACAGCAAAGTGGCCGCTCAGTTGCCTTCCCATGGCAACTCTTACAGTATGTTACTCCGCTGCCACCTTTTTTTTAACCTGCCTTCGTGTGTGTGTGTGTGTGTGTGTACTTTATACAATTTAATCTCATGTATAGATTTGTGTAAACACTATTATGTCAGAATTCAGCAGAATAATTCCCTAGTGCTACCTCTTTGTATTAGTGCTCCCCCACTTCATCCCCTCTGTGTCATCTGGCTACCATTAACCTCTTCTCAATCACCAGTTTTGTTATTTCAGAAACATAATATAAATACAATCCTACTCCTTTCAACCTTTTGAGATTGAGGTTTTTCACTCAGCATACTGCCCTTGAGGTCCACTCAGGTTATTTTCATGTATCAATAGTTCGTCCCTTTGTATTGCTAAGTAATATTCCATTGCATGTCATACAGTTTGTTCAACCATTCGCCCACAAAAGAGCTTTTTGGCTGTTTCCAGTATTTTACTAGTCAGAATAAAGCTGCAATGAACATCATTCTATGGCTTGTAAGTGAACATAAGTTTTCATTTTTCTGAGATACACGTCCAACAGTGTGATTGCAGAATTATTGTTTTGTAAGAAAATACCAAACTGCTTTCCACAATGGCTGTACCATTTCAAATTCATACTTTTAATATATGACAGATTCAGTTTCTCTACATCCTGCCCAGTGGTATGTTCACTTTTTAAAAATCTTAGTCATTCTGTGAGGTATGTAGTGACATCTCATTATAGTTTTAACTTGCATTTTCCAAAAGGCTAATGATATTAAATATCTATCTATGTCATTATTTGGTATCCCTACATCCTCTTCTGTGAAATCCCTTCATGTCTTTTGCCCATTTTATAATTGATTTTTTTATTGTAGAGTTTTAAGAGTATAATACACACACACACACACACACACACACACACACACACACACTAGATGTAAGGCTTTTATCAGATATGTGGTTTGCAAATATTTTCTCCCACAAATTCATTTTTATAAGACAAAATCAGAACTGGGCCATGGGTAGAAAGACATTTCACTTTGTAGATACAGGATTACATTCCAGGCTATATGACTTTGTTGTTAAATCTCCCCAAAGAGAGACAGGCACTATCCACATGCCGCTGGTGGGAGTATACACTGGTTCAACCTTTCTGAAGGGCAATTGGACAAAATGGATCTCAAAATATGTGCTATAGATTCTCCTTTTAAAAATATATGCATAGAGGAAAATCTGGAAGTATATGTTAAAAACAATAGTTCTTTCTAGATAATGATTTAAACATCCTCCTTTTTTCTATAAAGAGTATTTCTTAAAATTTTTTTTTTCAAAAGTGTATGTCTACATCCCCAAAGGCAAGGGAATCAAGAACAAAAATGAACTACTGGGACCTCATCAAGATAAAAAGCTTCTGCACCGCAAAGGAAACAATGAAAAAAACTAATAGGCAACTGACAGAATGGGAAAAGATAATGGCAAATGGCATATCAGATACAGGGCTAGTATCCAAAATCTACAAGGAACTCACCAAACTCCACACCTGAAAAATGAATAATCTAGTGAAGAAATGGGCAGAAGACATGAACAGACACTTCTCCAAAGAGGACATCCAGATGGCCAACAGGCACATGAAACAATGCTCAGCGTCACTCATCATCAGGGAAACACAAATCAAAACCACACTGAGATACCATCTCACACCAGTCAGAGTGGCTAAAATGAACAAATCAAGAGACTATAGATGCTGGCGAGGGTGTGGAGAGATGGGCACCCTCCTGCACTGCTGGTGGGAATGTAAACTGGTACAGCCGCTCTGGAAAACAGTGTGGAGGTTCCTTAAAAAAACTATCCATAAAACTCCCTTATGACCAACAATAGCACTGCTGGGGATTTACCCAAGGGATAGAGAAGTGCTGATGCATAGGAGCACATGTACCCCAATGTTCATAGCAGCAATGTCAACAATAGCCAAAACGTGGAAAGAGCCTAAATGTCCATCACCTGACGAATGGATCAAGAAAATTTGGTGTGTGTGTGTGTGTGTGTGTGTGTATCTTATACACACACACACACACACACACACACATTTATATATATACACACATAATGGAATACTACATGGCAATGAGAAAGAATGAAATCTGGCCATTTGTAGCAAAATGGATGGACCTCGAGGGAGTCATGCTCAGGGAAATAAGTCAGGCAGAGAAGGACAGATACCATATATTTTCACTCATAGGTCTAACAGGAGAAACCTAACAGGGGACCATGGGAAGGGGAAAGTGGGGGAAGAGTTAGGGAGAGGGAGTGAGGCAAATCATGAGACTCTTGAATACTGAAAACAAACTGAGGGCTGAAGAGGGAGAGGGGAAGGGGAAGGGGAGGTGATGGTCATGGAGGAGGGCACTTGTGGGGAAGAGCATTGGGTGTTATATGGAAACCAACTTGGTAATAAACTAATTTAACAAATAAATAAATAAATAAAACTGCCAATGTTGTAAATTTTAAAAAAGTATATATCTAAAATAAGAAAACTGGGTACCGCTTTTTTCTTTTCATTTCAAATAAACTCTATGTCCAACATGAGGCTCAAACTCAGGACCCCAAGATAAAGAGTCATGTGCTCTACCAAACGCCCAGCCACGTGTCCTCCTGCTACCACTTTCTGAGTTCTGATATGCACTAGGTCCTTTACAGAGATTACATAATTTAATTTTTAAAATGACCTTATGATGTATGTGCTATTATTCTTACTTTACATATGAAGAAGTTGACGCTCAGAGATATTAAAAAAAAAACTTTTAAAATGTCATGGCCAGAAAGTGGTACTAAAATGTAAACTCCATGAGAGTGAGGGTGTTGCCTATTTTGCCCACTGTTCTATCCCCAGGATCTAGAACTCACTAAATTTTTTTAATGTTTATTTATTATTTAAGAGAGAGACAGAGCACAAGTTGGGGAGGGGCAGAGAGAGAGGGAGATACAGAATTTGAAGCAGGCTCCAGGTTCTGAACTGTCAGTACACAGCCCGAAGTGGGGCTCAAACCCACAAAACATAAGATCATGACCTGAGCCATTTAATTTACTTCATTTAAAATAGGAAGAAGTAACCAAGAAAATGAAAAATGTATACAGAACATGATGATGCTCTAGGGAATATGAAGTCAAAGATTGGGTAACTGTTGTCCTGTCAATAAATCAGTTTATAGATAAGCTTAATAAATTTTACATTATATAACATTTATATTTTATTTAATATGGTATTGGTAGCCATTGCTAGGAAAATTTGGATATTTGACCCTCAGTTATGAATTCAACTGAGTTTATTACACTATTATTTCTATGGAAAAACTCAGCTTATCTCATGGAATTTTGACTTTTGGTAGTTTTTCTGGAATACAGCACATTGAAAGATTGAATATTCTTTTTTTTTTTGCATTAATGATATGTGTTTTTTATTTTTTATTTTTATTTTTTTATGTTTTTTTAATACAATTTATTTTTTTAACATATGCAATTATTTTCCGTCATTTACAATACAGTAGTTACAATGACACTCCAAATAGAAAAGCAAAGTAAAAAATCAAACCCCCCACTTCTATTTCATGTAATTAGACTTATACAGAAATTAGAAGGTTAGGTACCAACTAGTTAATCACCTAATTTCACAGCTATCTGAAGTGGCAATTGTAATATATCAGCTTATCTATGACACAGTCAAGATACATGATATAATTTATTACTTGCCCATAAGCTAAAACACAACCTGCTTAATACCTTTCCTTAAATTCCACCTCTATACAACAGTATACTTGAGGTCCATGCAAAAAAGTAGCTACTTTTTATATAGAAAATGGATGATTAAGTCTTTGGTGCTGTAAAAGCAACTTCAATTAAACATAACCAGCCCCAC
>NC_043703.1:107068415-107110146 GCF_006229205.1 Suricata suricatta | reverse complement strand
TATATAAAATGCTGTGTTGTGACAGGTATCAATTATCCATTAGATACTGAATCAATTTTTCTTAAGCACTACTAACTGCTTGCTTTCCTTGAAGCTAGATCACTCTGAAAATTTCCTGTTAGACCTATGAGTGCGAACATATGGTTTCTGTCCTTCTCTGCCTGACTTATTTCACTTAGGATCACACTCTCAAGGTCCATCCACTTTCCTACAAATGGCCATATGTCATTCCCTCTCATTGCCATGTAGTACTCCATTGTGTATATATACCACATCTTCTTGATCCACTCATCAGGTGATGGGCATTTAGGCTTGTTCCATGTTTTGGCTATTGTTGACATTGCTGCTATGAACATTGGGGTACATGTGCTCCTATGCATCAGCATTTCTGTCTCTCTTGGGTAAATCCCCAGCAATGCTATTGCTGGGTCATAAGGGAGTTCTATGGATAGTTTTTTGAGGAACCGAATATTCTTGATATTGTTATTCAAAATTATAATTTATTTCTTAGTAGCTACATACTTCTTAAATCAGCATGAAGTACTGTTCTTGGAAGACACCTGACATTCAAACTATAATTTTGTGATAGGTGTAGCAATGTCAGTATGAATTAGAATATAGCTTCAACTTAGGACAGACATCTTATTTCCAGTTCCTAATGAACTTTTACTAATAGAACCACAATATCATAATTACTAGATCTTGGCCAAAAGACCAAGAAATATAAGTTAATGGGTTATTAAGTTTATAAAAGGCTTTTTCATAAAGCTTAGTTTCCAAATTTTCTGCCATTTCTGTTACCCAACCTGTTGCTGATGAGGTTAAGACATGAAGCGAGATATTTAAAATGATATTACTAGAGAAGTGCCTTCTTTCATCACTTTGACTTAATGTTGTTTTGGGAGTTTAGGCCAGTGAAAGAAGAGAGATAAGACAAATCAAAAAGAGAGAAATAATAGAAGAAACAAAATATCACTATCTGAAGACAATTGATTATATAATCTGACAAAATGCCCAAGGAATCAGCTAAAAATTTTAGACTAAATAGAATGATAGTGGACAGAGAAAATATATAGAAAAGTCATTAAGATTCTTAAATACCCATATAAACTAGGAAAGCTTAATTTACAAAAGAGATCAAATTTACAATAGCAATAAAATATGAGGAGGAGTAAACTTAAGAAGTGTTTATTAAAATAATAAAGCTTATTGGGCAGTAACATTTAGAAAGAATAAAATATTATAAAAAAGTTGATTTCTCACATGTTATTTTTAAATCTAGTGCAATCCCAATCAAAATAAAAATGGACTTCTCTTTATAATTTAAATTTAAAGAATATTATAATATTCAGTTAGAAAAGTAAAGAGGTGAGGATAACAAAAATATTCTAAAAATAAGAAAGGAAATGAATGTAAGTCAGTGAAACAGAAGCCTCAGAAATAAGCTTAGTTGTATATAAGGATTAAGAAATAACTGAAAGCAACACAAAACAATAGAGATGATTTTTAAGTACACATTTGTGGAAATCATTAGAAATTTGACTTACATTATTGTAGATCAAATATTTCACAACAACCCCAAATACATTCCAGAAGTCTTAAGAAACTAAATACATTTACACTCATAAATAAGCAAATAAAGAGTGAGCAAATGTTGATCAGATCTCAAGAAATATGATAATTTTCTGTGACTTTGAAGCAATAGAAGAAATTACAAAGGAAGGGATAATGGTCTCATACATAATTTAAAAAACATTCATTCAGCTTAAAAGGAGGAAAACTAGGTAGAAATTAGAGAATTGTTAAATTTTTAAGTTAATGGAACTTGCACGGCCGGCTATGTATTATCCTCTGCACCTTGCACAGTGTCAGGCACGTAGTAAATGTTCAATAGATATTTGTTGAACAAATATTGCAATAATTAACTAAGTAGAATTTGATTAATTATATAAGACAAGGAAGTGACCCTAGAGTCCAATTAGCCAGCTGCAACTAGGAATGATGAGTGTAAATTAATTTCTTTGGCCCAGATGCATAAGCACCATGGACAGGAGGCTGCCTAATCAACTGTGGAATGGGCAAGAGATGGGAACAACAGGTGGGCGGTGGAGGGCTATCAGGCCAAATCATGTCACACTGGAAGCATTAGCTGTTGGTGGGTGATAGCAGCCATCAGGCCATGCCGGTCCTGGGCAATCAGCAAATGAATGGCTTGACTCAATCATGAAATCTTGTTCAACTTGGGAGGCCCAGAGACCAGGGTGCTGAATGACAGGACTTAGAAGCAGCAGTCTCAGCTGCTAAACAAAGGGTGTGATTGTGTTTGGAGAGAAGACGGAGAGAGGACCACATACTTCCTGTCAGTCTCTTTTAGGATAATTATTCAATGGAGTGAAACATCCTTGAGCACTTAGACTTGATGGTTGCTGCATTTTCCATCTGAGGCAGAGGGATTTTAATATGAGTATATGATTGTTCCTAATGTACATATAATAAAGGAAACATTAATTCAAAATCGTTTAGTAGTAGGGAAGTCTGTGGAGTAAGGTATTCTGCATTATTTTCAGTCTACTTTGTGCTGATGGCTCACAGCATTCAATACATTTTTGCTGAATTAGTAATTAAATTGCACATCATTTGGAGAAGGCTAAAAAATGATCAACGTGGTTTTGTCAAGATCTGGCTTTCTACTTTGATGTTGGCAACTGGTGTTGGAAACAGAGAACTGGTTTATTGTTTGTATGGTATGAATCTATGTGTTTCCACCACATTGTTTTCCCAGGGTGATGAAAATAAACACATTGACAGAAATTGGGAGCACAGAACTGTCTATCTTCACGGCATGTCTGGATTCAGTGTTTCTCTGCTATAATGATGCCCCCACAGGCCTATCCAGAACAAGTGCTCATTTGTCAGCTAGATTGAAGGATAGTCTTCAAGATGAGTAGAAATTGTTTTTATATTATTACTTGACCAGCAGACAGGGTACTTGATGGAATGGGCCAAATAAGTTGGCAAGCCTTTCATTTCCTAGGTATTCCTATACAACTTCCGTAGTACAACAAGGAGAGGACAGCAGGTTTTTAAAAAACTATTTGTGAAATAGCTGATAATGATAGGACCAGGGTTAAGCACATGTAAAATAGATATTTCTACATAGTGGCAGGATGAGAGAAACTGTTATGTCAAATACTTCATGATCAGATTGGAATAATATCAGAAGTGACTGTAATCTGAGGCCGTAGAATTCAATTTTCCTTGCATTATGGAGATTTCTCTGACAGACCCAGGTTAAATGATTGCTCTGAGGTTGATGACACACTGATTCCTAGTGCCAACAATGACTTCAGCCTGATGGCAACCTTTACAAATTGCTTCCTGTAAATTATTTGTGAGAATAACAAGCAATTCATTTTGCTTGAGAGTGACTTTTAGCTAAGGGACTCCACCCAACATTCTGGATTTAATAAAACAAAATACACTTTGGTATTACAAATATCCTTTTTGAGATGTAAGTTCCCCATGTAAGTTTTTGTAAAAACAAAGCATTTTCATTTTCTACTCAGAGAGAGCCAGATGGATCATTATGCATAGGCAGCCAACTATTACTTAATTTATCTGATCAGTTGGTGGGCAAGAGTGGTGGGGGAAGAAAGGCCACTGAGGAGCCACATATGTGTGTGTGTTCATATAAGATACTCAAGTTAATATTTACAAAAGTCTTTAAAGTCACAACCAGAACAATGGCTGGTCATCCAACCACTTACTTATTCCTTCACTTATTCAGCACACAGTATTTACTTTTTTTTTTAATTTTTAAAAATGTTTTTTATTTATTTTTGAGAGACAGAAAGAGACAGCATGAGCAGGGAGGGTCAGAGAGAGAGAGAGGGAGATACAGAATCTGAAGCAGGCTGCAGGCTCTGAGCTAGCTGTCAGCACAGAGCCCGATGCGGGGCTTAAACCCATGAACCGTGAGGTCATGACCTGAGCCGAAGCTGGACCCTTAACCGACTGAGCCACCCAGGCGCCCCAACACACAGTATTTACTGAGCAACGGTTGTCAGCTCCGGAGGGTACCATAGTTGAACAAAATATATAATATTTTTGCTCTCATGTAACTTATATTCTAGTGGGGGAAGACAGAAAATAAACCAAAAATTACTCAAAGAAAAAAATTTTAAAGATAACTCCATGTATTCAACAGACAAGGTAGAGGAATTATTTGTTTACAGGAGAGTAGGTATAGGAGAATGTATGTCTTTGTGACTAGGAGTAGATAAAATCATATTAGTAAATATTTGAGCTTGGGTTGTTCAGACACTGTGTATATAACTTATGGCCTTGTTCCTGAACTCAGAGAGTTTACAGTTCTAACTTGCAAGGTGTTCTTGCATATCACGTAGGCAAAGAGGAAAAGAACCATCAGATATTTTATATCCCATCTGAATCAGAACTACATTACCCTCATGGGTCACAGTAAGTGTGATGTAGGTTTAGAATCCTTGGGCCTTTTGGAACTTAAATAAGAATAGTAATTCTTTGGCATGCTGTGTTTTTTCCTACTTGGTTAAAAACAAAAAACAAACAAAACAAAACACAAAAAACAACCACAGTCTCATCATTGGCATGACAGGGAAACTGGGCGTTTCTGTGTGTGAAATAACGTGCATTCCACTTTGCTCATTCTACTGAACTACGGTCAAAGGCTTTTCAAAAAGCTTTTATTTAGGGGTATTGGGTGGCCCAGTTGGTTAAGCATCAAATTCTTGGTTTCAGTTCAGATCATGATCCCACAGTTCATGAGATTAAGCCTTGCATTGGGCTCTGCACTCACAGTGTGGAGACTTCTTGGGATTCTCTTTATCCCTCTCTCCCTACCCCTCTTCTGCTCATTCTCACTCTCTATCTCAAAATAAATAAATAAACAAACATAACTTTTAAAGTTTTATTTAAATTTCAGTTAGTTAACATACAGTGTACTATTGCTTTCAGGTATACAATATAGTGATCAACACTTCTATACATCATCTAGTGTTGATCACAATAAAGGCTTTTTAAATGTTTCTTTATCTTTGAGGGAGAGGAGGGCATGTGCATGCAGGACTGCTCATGAGTGGGGGAAGGGCAGAGAGAGAGGGAGACAGAGGATCCAAAGGGGGCTCCCGGCTGGCAGCAGAGAGCCTGCTGTGGGGCTTGAACTCACAAACCATGAGATCATGACCTGAGCCAAAGTTGGATGCTCAGCTGACTGAGCCACCCAGGCACCCCCCCCTTTTTTTTAGCAACCTTAAAAGAAGGGCCTATGGCTTTATATGAGGTAAAGACCATAAGAATCATTAGCATAACACCTCTGAAATTTCTTTTCTAACTTCTATTCCTACTTACTCTTTCTTCAACTTTCCTCTTTTCAATGTTCTTTGCGAGCTGCAATCATAAATCAAGGCTACAGATGTTTTCATCACCTCCAGATATATTGGCCTCATAGCTCATGAAATCAAAATCACCTCATGCTCCTGCTGTCCTTCTGGAGTCTATCAGAACTACAACACTCACCTCCTCAGTCCAGCGGAAGAAATAATGTTCTTTAACTTTTCTAACGTTTATTATTTTTGAGGGAGAGTGAGCAAGTGTGAGTGGGGAAGGGGCGGGGTGGGGGGCAGAGGGTCTGAAGCAGGCTCTGCACTAAACAGCAGCAATCTTGATGCGGGGTTCAAGCTCACAAACTGTGAGATCATGACCTGTGCTGGTCAGACACGCAACCGACTAAGCCACCCAGGTGCCCCATAGAAATAGTGTTCTTAAAGGCAGCCATTCTAATGTCCCCAATCACAGTTGCTTATTGTTCAAAACTATGCCTCCTAGTCCTTTTTCTATTCATAAGAGCACTTATTTATCCAACAAACACATGTGGCATAACATTGGGCAACTGGCCTACAAGCATGTTGAAGGTCCGTGGTTTCTATCTGTATAAAGCTTATGGTTGACCAGAGGGCCATCTACACAGACAGCTATAAAATAAGGGCAAGCTCCATAAGAGAGAGACAAATGGGGGTGCCTGGGTGGCTCAATCAGGTAAGCATCTGACTTCAGCTCGGGTCACAATCTTGTGGTTTGTGAGTTCGAGCCCTGCTTACAGCTCGGAGCCTGGAGGCTCACTCTCTCTGCCCCTCCCCTGCTTGTGCTTCTTCTCTCTCTGTCTCTCTCTGTCTCTGACTCTCTCTCAGAAATAAACATTAAAAAAATTTTTTTAAAGAGAGAGACAAATGAAGGGCCTAGTTTGCACAGAGGAAGCTTCTGGTTGGGGCCTCAGGGACGGGTAGGATTGCACCAGATCAGGGACAAGCAAGCAGATGTGAGTGTACCTTTTTATTTAAACTTTTTTTCTCTTCTGAGTACATTATGCAGCCCTCATTTTTACTGATATTCTTCAAATGAGGCTTTCCTAATAAAAAAATCTTTTTAATCTCATAAACTTCTCTTTTTTAATTTCTTCCATGAATATTATTTTAAGTCTTTAATAAGTTTGCTTTTAATTGGGTATTTAATCAACTTTACAATGAAAGTTAAATAGGAATATCTAAGTACCAATAGCAACATGAGCTTTCTTTAAAAAATCTCCTCAAATTTCCATGTTTTCATAAGCCCTGAAGACTTTTTCCTTTCTACCACTTGGATTAAAATGATTGTGCATAATTGTTAGGAACCAGTGTTTATCTTTCTGAATTATACATTTTGCTCCTCTGCTATAGTTTTCTATAGTCCTCAAGTCATTTTTTTTTCAAATTTATTTGTGTATTAATTTTTAAAATTATAGTTTTTAACTCATTTTTTATATTTCTCATATTTATCATCCCAGCAATATAATGTTTTGTTGTGTCAATGTATCACATCTGATTTGCTGCCTTCTTATTTCCCTATAGATATGCATAGGGGGAGGCACTTTTTCTAGTTTTTAGATGTGCTAATGAGTACTTCTACACACATCCATATTCACGTTCTTTCCTTTGAATTACCTCCTTGGTCTATGATACATTTTCCAAAGTTAAATAAGGTAACATGTAATGTATGGCAAAGGGTGTGAGTGCTGAGAGATTGGCTGTGTTTGAATCCTACCACTTGCCAGATGTGAGAACTTGAGCAAATTACTCACCCACCCTGAGACACAGTTTCTCATCCAAAAAATAGGAATAATAGTAGTTCCCACCTCACATGATTAATGCGAGAATTAAATGAGATATTATATACATGAAAATTCTTAGGACTGTGCTTAGCACATCAAAAATGTTCAATAGTGGCAGTTAATCATTATATATGGTTCCTGGCATACTGTTTGTTGCATTCTAAAATAAATGCCAATTTCCTTGTTTTCATCAAATTACAATTTGGACAAAGGATTGATCATTTCTATTAATCATGGAATTACAAGCTGAGGGTTGTGACAAACTTTAAAGATTTAGTCTCTGATTCATGTCAGATGTGTTCAAGATGCTTTCCAGAAAAAGAATGCTAGCTTACAGAACCATCAGATGCCTCCAGACTTTCATCTTTGTATATTGTTGTTCTTATTGGTATAAGGATTCTACCTTACCTTTATTACACTTGTAGTTTTCCATTGCAATAGGCAGAACCTTGGTTTCAAGGAAGAAACCTCCACCTTTCACAAGCAGGAAAGGCAGGAGTACAGCTGGGTGCTTGTTTCCTCCCTCTGTCTCTGGCCTCCGCTCTTCTCTGTGCATTGGTTTCATTTTTCAACCTGGCTTCTCCCAACCTAGTAGAAAACCTGGCCACTGGGAGCTTCCTGGCTTCCTTTGACAGTGACTGCGTGTCTTTATCAACTGCACATTCCCAGAAAAGGAGTCTCTGAGGCCTGACCTGGGTCAGTTGCTCACTCCTAAACCAGCCCACTGTCGCCAGGAAGTTGGCCATTGTAACTGGTCATCTCATCTCGACATTTATCTGGAGTGGAAGGAAAAGCATTAACCCCAAGACCGGGCACGAAACAGAAGGGCTCTGGCCAGACCAATTGATAGATTCTGCCAACTCAAGTGATTAGAGGGGCTTCATGTGTGTCACATCTGTTTACTGTTATTGTGTGAACCTCATCCTCTTATGCGAAATGTTCATAAATCTGACCATTTGTCATCAAGATATATTTTTCCCTTACAAAGTTATGTCATTTCCCTAATGATTTTTGGAATGCAACTGTGCAACAACCAAAAAACATTTAGACTGCATCAAGATTATTGAAGAACTACTATGTTTAAGGAGTTGTTCATGCTATGAAAAGTTCAGAGAGCTGCATTACTGTAGAGAATTCAGTTTCTAATGGGGTTGAGTATAAATAAAATTAAATGAAATTAAAAAGCTGTATACTGTTGCTCCTCAGCTCTGGAGATCATGTTCTTAAGGACTCTGAGGCAGAGGCACCTTGTTGGCTCAGCTGGGTTGAGTGTTGAGCATCTGACTCTTGATTTCAACTCAAGTCATGATCATAGGATCATGGGATTGAGCCCCGTGTCAGGCTCCACACTGAGCATGGAGCCTGATTAGGATTCTCTCTCTCTCTCTCTCTCTCTCTCTCTCTCTCTCTCTCTCTTTCTGTGTCCCCTCCCCTGCTCACACTCTCTTTTTCTCAAATAAAATAAAATGAAAAAATAAAAAAGAACTCTGAGGCAGAAGGACTATGGTTCAAGAACTTAAATCCCTATGACAGAAATCATGTTAGGGGAAATGATATTTGGAGTAAACCTCTTAAAGCCATTAGAATTATATTCTCTTGGGGGCACCTGGGTGGCTCAGTTGGTTAAGCCTCCAACTTTGGCTCAGGGCATGATCTCACAGTTTGTGAGTTCCAGCCCCACATCGAGCTCTGTGCTGACAGCTCTAAGCTTGGAGCCTGCCTCGGGTTCTGTGTCTCCTTCTCTCTCTGCCCCTCCACCACTCACACTCTGTCTCTCTCAAAAATAAATAAACATGAAAAATTTTTTGATAAAAAAAGAATTATATTCTCTTGTACTAAAATAAATATGACTTTTATACATCTCAACTTAGTAATCATGACTACTACATGGATATTCAACCCTGTACCATTTCATACTCACTAGCAAGATAATTTTCAGGATCTTTTTTTCTATAGTTTCATTAAGATATTTATAAAGCATTTTGTAGGATTGGTAAAAATATCTATGGTGAGAAGAATTCTTTCTGGGTTTGGTTCTTCTCTGAATGTTCAAAGTCTTATTTTATGACTTGGTGGTTTCTGTCAGAAATGTTATTGTCCTGTCTATAATCCTTATACACCAATGGCTTCCTATAAGTATCTATGACTTTGCCTGAGGGCTTCTTCCAGCTGCAGGAGCAGACTTGGTCAGAGGCAGGCTAGAAGTGCTGGAGATGTGACACCTCCAGGAGCAAAAGAGAGTTGGTAGAAAAATGCACATGCTCTCATCTCTCAGGTGGGATGACTTGAGGTGGGGGCTATATAGTGTCCCAGAGTTCTCCAGAGGGATTGGGCCCTCGTTGACCACAGCAGTAATATGTTCATTCACACTTTGTATTGAACTCATAGTATAACATCTAAACAAAGAGCTTGCCTTAAAATCCTTGTTTCAGGTTTCTGCTTTTGGGGGCACTAAACCCAGGAGGAAGTTGACTCCCATCTCCTGGCCTCTGCCTCCTACATATCTGGGTTCTCAAGAAATGTTGAAGGCTTGAGAAAAACCTTTGAGAATTAATCCTTCCTACCAATACCCAGAGTTTGGTATCCCTGCATCTGCCCATTTCAACTTCATGTCAGGTACATGCATTTCTCTCCTTATTCTCCTCACTGAAACCACAGGAAGTACTTCCAAAGCCCTGGAATATTACTACTTGTCTTCGTTTGTCCTGCCAAATCTTTCATTTCAAAAATCTCTATGTTGTGTCTACTTTAGTTCTTCTCTATTTTCAACCTCCATTTCTGTCTTTCCTTAGCTACCCATGGAAGAAGTGATCTGTAATTTACAAATTCCAGGACTGAAATTCTACAGTTACTGATAAAATATAAATCTGTATGTATTAAATAAGAATCATGCCTAAGACAATATCATGGTTAGGGACCTCAAAATGGTGTATCAAAAAGGAAGTGAAGGTGTTCCTGGGTGGCTCAGTCAGTTGAGCATCTGACTTTGGCTCAAGTCATGATCTCACAGTTCATGGGTTTGAGCCCCACATCAGGATCTGTGTTGACAGCTTGCTCAGGGCCTGGAGCCTGCTTTGGATTTTGTGTCTCCCCCTCTCTTTGCCCCTCCCCCATTCACCCTCTGTCTCTCAAAAATAAAGAAATTTTAAAAAATGTATTTTAAAGGAAGTAAAAGTACAACCTGAGCAATTACAGAAGACTTCGTAGAGAAGTTTGGGTCTGTTGATCTAGTCTTATCACTGATTTTACTGTGAGGGAAACAGATCCGTGAGGAAAAATGACTGATTCAGAGTCTTACAGCTTACAATTGGTGACTGAGCCCCACCTCTCACCCCTCAGTCCCTTCTGTGCTCTACCGCATGCTGCCAACTCACCATTTGCCTTGCCCCTGCCTTCGTCTTTTATTGGCCTTGAAGTTTGCCATGAGGACAAAGCCCAGAAAAGGGTGAGAACAAACAGCAAGTTCTCCTGAGCACTCTCCACAGTGCACAGTACCGGTTGTCTTGAGAGGGTTTTGATACGGGTTGAAAATATTGTTTTGTTTTAAATCTTGGAAAAAATTCTAGTTTCATGGAATTTTTTTCTCCAGAATTAATCATGGATAGCACACTCTTTATCCTTGTTCTTTGACAAAGCAAAAAACAAAATAGCCATTGTAGGGCCTCTTTGTTTACATCCAGGGGCTAATGAAGGCTGTGCACCCCTCCCACTGAGCGACTCTCAGATATTTGTCTCTGCAGAGTGCTGAGTGCCCAGGGTGCTGAGTAAGCCCTCCCCAACTTCAACTTTTTCCAAGGAGACAATTCCTCTGCTGTTTGTTCTTGAGCTTAGTCGAATCAAATATTCTCAACAAGTTCTTCCAATTTCTGTTTTTAAAATAAAAATAAAAAGACCAGCACATTCCTTTTATGTTTGTGCAAATGAAGCAGGGGCAAGAAGCTGGGGAAACTAGCAAAAGCCTTTTGATACGTAACTTGAGTGATTGCATACTGAAGTCCTCAAGTATAAATTAAAATATATTTACTTTGTTTCAGCTTTCAAGATTGTATTTTTGTACTTCTATAGACCGTGGAATCAATATTCTAAGAATGGGTCTGTCTTTATTAACCTCCATCAATCCTGACTCAGGCATAACTGGGGATCCATTAAAATACAACTTTCTTTTCCCACACACCATGCATTGTTTTAAAGGGGAGGCATCATTAGCTCACTTAGGGTTCACTATAGTCTAGTGCTATTGACCATGCAGTAACTTCAGGCAACCCAATGTCAGCTGAGGGATACACTGACACTAATATCATGCACACTCTACGGCTCTTGTCTTCGGCATTGATTCATGTTTGACTTCGATATAATCAGGCACGTCTCACTACAAAAAATACTTTTTCTGCAAAGAGTTTGAGGACCTGGAATGTGCCCCGCTGTAAGGCATGGATGTAGGATATCCACATAAGTCCTCAGCTTGCCTTGTATGTCGTATGTGTGTCACTAACTAGAAAGTGAACAAAACCTCTATTCCATTCCTCCTTCCTTAAGATCACTTCCCCACCAGGGTCCCTGCTTTCCTGCAAGGGATTGTTGTAGAAAAAAAATAGAGCCTCTAGAAAATCAGGAGTACTTAAGAGAAAAGACAGAAGAAATTATAGGAAGCAGGAACAGCTTGGGGGAGTTGTTTGTAGGAGCTAACATCCAGCCAGGGATGGGCCTTCTTTCTGGTAAGTATCCCCATGAAAACAAATGTGACAAATATAGAAAGAGAGAGGAGAGAAGAAAAAAATTTCTAGGAAAACACTGTGGTCATCTGTTATTCTCATCTTAATATGCTTTGGTTCAACCAGATTGCTTTCTTTCTTACAACCAGCTGCACCAAGAAGATGGAATTTTGTTTGCTAGGGAAAGAATATTAGATAATTCTAGAGCATGGTGCCCCTCTGGAAGAGGGGCAGTGGTGTGCGTGTGTGAGTGTGTGTGTGTGTGTGTGTGTGTGTGTGTGTACGTGGGCAAGGACACCCTAGGAAAGGTGTAAAAAGGAAGCAAAAAAACACCCAAAGCAAACATCATTAATTCAATGTGCCCTAAGAAAGGTGTTAATTTTCTGCTCTGTGTTCGTTCTTCATCTCTCTTCTCCTATACTCTCCTTTCTCCTCCCATTTGAGTTTTGAGCCTGTAGCCCTTGTTCCCTAAAATTTAAACCAATGTTATTAGTATAAGGATCTAGCAGCATTATCCATTAAATTATCTTTTCTGGAAGCATAAACCTAATTGCCATAGTAACTCTTAATCATATTACTAATGACTGATAATTAATAATTAAAATTCTCTTCTGCCTCCTCCTTCTCATCATCATCTAAGCTTCTTTGGGGAATTTTGTGTTGAGTTCCAAATTTTTGTACACTGCAGCTCCCAGTCTGGACAATGAAAAAATCCAAGGAGAGTGGGAAAACAGGCAGGGGCTGGGTTTGGATAAGCAGATTGGGTCCTGTACCTTGGGGTCAGGCAAAGAGGGTGAGTGGAGTCTGAAATCCAGTCTGTGCTCTGCTGTCTATGTTGAATGTCTTGGCCGATAGAGCCTCTGCAAGGATGCACAGAGGCCTTTCTCATTTGCACAGAGGTTGTGGGTTGGCCATGCCCTGAGCCTAAGAGTCAGTAACAGCATGTACAAGAGATGCTACACCTTTCTGGAGGAGTTCCAAAACTAACAATTGGGAGTGTTGAAGCCAAGTGGAAGAATAAGCATTTTGGGGAATGCAAGGGAGGAGATACACAATCAAATATTTAGGTTTAGGACTGTGACTCCAGCTGAGGGGCTCCTTTCTTGCTGCTCTCAGGGAATATTCATTACATTACCTTTACCTTGGGTGTTTTCAAGGTACTCTTTGGCCTGTGCCATTAATATTTTAGCTAAGATTTTTAGAAACTCAGTTTGATCAAATGCTGGGTCCTACCTGTATTAGAGGAACTCTCAGAATTTCCTCTTTATCTTCATATATCTCTTTAATTCTCTTATCTCTAATGACTAAAGGAAAATTTGATACTTGAACAAGTAATCACATTTGCCTGATTCTTGATTTGACCTGAGAACGGCTTTAAGCAAAGCTTGTTAGAAAGTGAGTTAAAGTGTGGCTCGTTAGTGTGGAGCCTATGAAGGATATTACCACTGCCCCAGTGAGACAAGCAGGCTTTGTTTGTATTGAACCACAGCAATGTCTCATGCTCTTCCTTGCTCTCTGTTTAGCACTTCATCTTTATCTAATCTTTAACAAAGCATAGTCTGTGCAGGCAGTCTGTGGTAAGCATAGTGAATCAGTCTGTCCTTCTGGAATGCAGCAGCAGTGAACAATGCCTAAATATTTATTTCAGATATCTATCCTGTGGTCCTCTACATCTAAAGATTTTCCAGTTTAAAATATCCTGTATTTCATGTGGCTTTTGCAATAAGAGGCCATGAAAATGGACCCAAGCATTGCAACCACTGCCAATCTGGCAGAAATCACACAGCTGGCCCTCCTAGGGATAGCATAGAGAAGGAAGAGGATTCTCCTTTGAGCAGGACTGCCTCAGAAAATTGTGCATATTGCTGGGAGGTCCATTGTGGTACGGATGACTATGAATGGACATGTAGGAGACAAAATGCACTAAGTTGTTTACATTAACAAATAGTCCTGAAGTCTCAGTGGCTCAACACACCAAAAATTGATTGTTGACTCATGCTAACTGACCAGCACGGGTAGGCAGGGGAACCCAGTCTGAATTACTCCATTTCAACACAGGTTTTATAATTTCCTCAGAGAAAAAAGAGAGTGAATCATACACTGGTTCTTAAACTGCAAGTGACACATGTCACTTCTGTTCCTATTTCATTGGCCAAAGTAAGTCACATGTCCACATGTAATTATAAAAAAGGCAAGGAAATACACTCTTACCATATATCCTGAAGAAGAGAATGCAAATATTTGGAATAACCCTAACAACTCCTGCAAGGGGTCCATTTGGAAGGACTCCAGTCTTACTTACCTTTGTGTTCTAGGAGTTCTCAACTAGATCAGGAAGAACTATTTCCATATTTATATGTCTGGTAGTCACCCTTACAACTCAAGTGTCTTATTTCCAGAGGTAGATCTTGTAGGCAATTACCTAGAGAGAAAAGCAATAATTTCCAATTCAGACATGCAGGTTCACTATAATTTTCATCTTTAAAATAAAGAATTCTGAGGCACCTGGGTGGCTCAGTCAATTAAGTGTCCAACTCTTGATTTTGGCTCAGGTCATGATCTCAGATTCTGAGATTGATGCCCGCATCTGGCTCTGTGCTGAGCATGGAGCCTGCTTAATATTTTCTCTCTCTCTCTCTCTCTCTCTCTCCTTCTCTCTAAAAAATAAGTACCTAAAATTAATGCAAAACAAAATTAAATTAAATTAAATTAAAGAATTCCATAAAACACAGACATCATTATTGAGAAATAACATAAGGAAGAAACTAATTCTCAGAGGCTTCAGAATGAAACATCCCTCCAGGTAGTAGACACTATTTGAAGAAGCTACTCTTTCTAAGTATTGTCTTTCTTTTCCACATTTGAATCACATAGTGAAAGTGGTGGGATCTGGCAACCATTATGTTCAACATGAACCATTCTCCAAGTCAACATATTGGGTGAGAGTGGACGTCTGACCAATGGTGGGCCAGAGATTCTTTCCTAGGAATTTGGAGTTTGGACTAATAGAAACTATTAGTAAACAAAAAGTTTGACTAATTGGTCTCAGTTATCTGTTGACAGGAGGTGTAACTTGATACTATAAGTGCTTGCTTACTATCCATTTCTCCTCTCCATCTCCCAGTTTCCCTTGCAGTTAGAGTGGAGCCATGTACCTAAGTTCTGGTCACTGAGAGATGGACAGAAATGTTTAGCCATGTTTAGACCTGGCTATTGAAAATATCCCTCATATCCCTCCACTTTGTTTCCCCATCACAGTGATGTTGGACGCCACAGACTCAGATGGCATAGCTAGAAGATGGAGAGGGGCCACCCATCTCATAGAAAATAGTGACATGAATGGGGAAAAAAGTATGGATTAGGATTTAGTTTTTGCTTCAACAAATCTGAGACTATTCTGACCAATATAGAACCAACAAAGAAGTGACTTCATTCGGCAAAGAATCTAAGAAAAGCTGATTTACAAAGAGGGAGAAAAATGATGCACATGTGCAGAGGGGGGCAGAATTGAAAAACTAGAGTCTCTACGTCCTAATTCCTGGTTCCAATTCCTTCTCAAGGGTAGATCACATTTATGTCCTTGGCTTCTGTGATGCTTTTGTATCTTGACTATAGTAAATCTCCTGTTTTTTATTAAGCTTGTATCAGAGTTTCTGTCTTTTGCATCCAAAAAAGAAAAGTTATAACCTTTATTACTTTTAATAACTCTCATATCAGGGCACCTAAGTGGTTCAGCAGGTTAAACGTCTGACTTTGGTTCAGGTCATGATCTTGCAGTTTGTGAGTTTGAGCCCATGTTGGGCTCTGTGCTGACAGTGCAGAGCCTAGAGCCTACATTGGGTTCTGTCCCCTTCTCTCTCTGCCCCTATCTCAGTCATGCTCTGTCTCTCTGTCTCTGTCTCTGTCTGTCTCTCTGTCAAAAATAAATATTAAAAAATGTTTTAGTATCTCAGTGCTTCAGTTCATGCTTTACTCATTATACCATGAAAACAACTAATGATGCTGACTTAGATTTTTAATTCCTTCATACTAGGAATGCCAAGACCTTCAGCAAAATCTTGTCCAGATGTAATTCCATAGTACACAATTTCAGAATCACAGATCTTGTTTACTTATCCAAAATTCAAACAAAGGTGGATAATCTTTCAGTTTTATTGGTTACAAATGACCAGCTGACAAGCTACTCAACTTCGGCAATTGTAATAAAATTCTAGAACTATCAAGAAAATGCTACTTGTTCAAGAAGAACAGCTAAGGAATTGATTGGCTCTTCAGAACCTATGCCAACTTCCTTTCTGCGGGAGGGCTTAATACTTGGATACTTTTTATAGAAAGAAAGCAATCATCCTATGAAGAACAACTCTTTCTTTGCCATGAACAAGCTGAATGCAATCACAGAAACTGCAGACAAAAGAGCTTTTGATGACAGATATTGCTGATGCCTGGTGCCTTCAAAGGCATTCCAGGAAAGGTAAAGGAATAATTATGACTAACAATAATTCATGCTTCTTCCAGGATATTACTCATTGGACCAATGGATCACTTGAGAAATATGTCAGTGAGTCAGTTCATGCTCAATTTGGCAAAAATGTCCCAGGTCCCTAAGCTGTTTGCATTGAACTGAGTAAATCCCAAGTGGATACATTCTCTGGGACAAGTAAAGGCAGGAGAGCTTTGACAGTAAAAAAAAAAAACCAAACCATTTTGTTCCTTTAATATCCCCAGCTAACACCCTATCCCATATATCTGAGCAAAATGAAAGTATCAAGGCCAATGAAGAAAATCTTGAGCACACCCTTCAAAAAGATAAAGGACCCTGGGGGAAGGAGAAAGGCAGAAACATCAGTAGAAAGTCTAATAACTCACTAAGCATTTAAAACAACATGAATGTAAAGCTGATATAGCAACTTATATGATATGAGGATACATTAAAGGACAGTTAAAATAATAATGGTTACAAACAAAAAGGAGGTTGGACCAGATGGTCTAAGCTCTTTTATTTGAAATTCCATGATGAAATGACTATGTGGATTGGTGTAGGTCAAGGGCCAAACATGGCCACTGATTAAAATTATCCTATGATAATGTATTGACATTCATTACTATATTTTATTTTTTACTGTATCACATAATCATAAGAGTTTATTAAAAATATATAGTTTAAAGAAGAATGAAACCCAATATCCATGTACTTACCATCTAGCCCAGTTTAAGAAAAAAAGTCTTAATACTTCATAATCTCTCTGAGCCTACCACAGTTTCATCCTCCTCTGCTCTCTCTCTCTCTCGGTGGACACCTAAGGGTTACTACTAGTTCATGCTCTTATGTTAATCATTCCTCACTTTCCTTAAGGTTTTACCACTGATGGCTATATGTCCATACAATATATTGTTTAGTTTGGATAATTTGGTTGTTGCATAAAAATCAGAGCTACACTATTAATTGAAAACTCAGGGATAAATGCAACATTATCTCTTCGTGTCAGTTCCCCTGAAAGTTTACAAGAGCCCTTTCTGGGGAATTGGTGAGCAAAGCTGGAAGCTAGTCCTAGCAAACTCAAGCCTCTTCATGGTCAGGGAATGTGACAAGGCTGCCAGGTGAGCCTGGTACTGGCATCAGGCAGAAATATGGTCAGAGAGTATGGGATGCTCTCTATTTTCTACCTTATTTCCAGTTCTCAGACGTAGAGTGAAGAGAAAGTTTGGTGAGATGAAATGTGTGTCCTTAGGTGATCCAGGTGAAAGGGCATGGAAAAGAGAGCAAGAACTTTATGAACAAATGGCCAAATCATAGATTAGAATCTAGGAAGGGCTCATTCAAGCATTCTGTCTTCAGGTTGAAGAGGAGGGTAAAATAACAGTGGAAACTTGGCTATGACAGCCACCAACATGTCTGTCTCTTGAGTCGCATGTTTCTCTCTGGGATAGATGTTCTCCATACCTACTGATACTTGTCCTGGAGTCCCTTCACTCTCCTCATGAGGATTCCCTTTGCCTTCCTCCTGAGGCAGATCGCCTGTTTCTTGTATCCGGGACTGGAATACATAATTTGTGGGGACAGTGAAAAGTTAAAATGCAGAATCCCTTGTTAAAAAACTATTAAGAATTTCAAGATGCAGAGCATCAAACAAGTGTGGGACCCTTCTATGTGTGGGACCAGTGCAAAAGAATAGTTGATGCCAGTGAAACCAGCTCTTCTATATGCCATATCTTCCTCTTTCCTAATTTACTCTCTTATTCTAGTAGAGCACATTCTTCAGTAGTCTTTTTCAAAAAGAGTGTATGGTAAATAAGCTTTTGAGACTTGAATGTCTGAAAATGTCTTTGCTCTCTCCTCATACTCAATTATAAGCCACTTTATTGTACAACATTGTATTCTGAACGTTGTTTCCTGGTGTTGTGTAATACAGTAGCCCTGCTTGATTGACAGTTTGGATGGGTATAAAATTATAGATTAGAAACAATTTTCTTTCAGAACGTTAAAGATATTACTCCTGGGGCACCTGGGTGGCTCAGTCAACTTTGCCTCAGGTCATGATCTCACAATTCATGACTTCAAGCTCCGTATCAAGCTGTCTGCTCTTCGCACAGAGCCTGCTTCAGATCCTCTGTCTCCTGTCTCTCTGTCTCTCACGCACTTTCTCTCAAAAATAAACAGGGGTGCCTGGGTGGCTCAGTTGGTTGAGCATTCAGCTTTGGCTCAGGTCATGATCTCACAGTTCATAGGTTCGAGCCCCATGGCTGGCTCTGTGCTGACAGCTAGCTCAGAGCCTGGAGCCTGCTTCTGATTCTGTATCTCCCTCTCTCTCTGACCCTCCCCTGCTTGCACTGTCTCTCTCAGTCTCTAAAAAATAAATAAAAAGCATTTTAAAAGGTTAAAAATAAATTAAAAAAACATTAACAAAAATTTTTTAAAAGCTATCACTCCACTTTCTTATTTATAGTGTCACTGTGGAGAGGTCCAAAGTTATTTGGGTCCTTAATTCCCTTTATGTGATCTGTTTATTCCTCTCTCAAATCTTATATAAATTTTCTTTTTCCCAAAGTTCTGAAATTTCACAATGTGTCATTGTGAGGGTCTATTTTCATTCATTGTGCTTAACTCTATAGGCCGTTTTGATCTGTCAACTCATGTTCTTCAGTTGGGAGAAATTTTCTTAAATTATTTCATTGATGATTTTCTCTGCTCCATTTCTGTTGTTCTCTTTCTGGAGCTTTTATTATTTGGGTGGTGTGCCTTCTGGAACAGATTTCTCTCTTACTTTCTTACTCTTTCCTCTTTGTCTACTCTGCTTGCTTTACTCTCTGAGAAAATCCTTACTCTTACATTCTAGCCATTCCAGTTTTTTTTTTCATGATTATGTCTTTAATTTCTAAGAGCTCTTTTTTGTTCTCTAAATATTCCTTTCTTATAATGTCCTGTTCTTGTTTCATATGTGCAGTGCTCTCTATTATCTGTGGGTATAGGAATTCTTGTTTGTCTCCTCCCTACATAGTTGCTGCTACTCCATGTTGCCTTTTTTTTTTCCTCTCTATCTATTTTTACTGGGGACTGTCTCCAGATATCTCATAATCCTTATTTTTCAGCTTTTGGCTAGTGATGGGGAACTAAAAAACTGCTTAAAATCACCAAGCAAGTAGATGGGCTTGCTGACCTTGAACTGTATTCTAAGGTGGACCTGGGTGGGCTATTTCAGTATTCAACACTGAAGTTAGTTGGAGCGCTTGGGTGGCTCAGTTGATTATGCAGCCAACTTTAGCCCAGGTCATGATTTCACAGTTCATGAGTTTGAGCCTCATGTCAAGCTCTGTGCTGACAGCTCAGAGCCTGGAGCCTGCTTCAGATTCTATGTCTTCCTCTCTTTCTGCCCCTCCCCTACTTACAGTCTGTCTCTTTCTCTCAAAAATAAATAAATGTTTAAAAAAATTTTTTTAGGGGCACCTCAGTGGCTCAGTCGGTTAAGCACCCAACTTTGGCTCAGGTCATGATCTCATGATTTATGGGTTCGAGCCCCATGTTGGGCTCTGTGCTGACAGCTAGCTCAAAGCCTGGAGCCTGTCTTCAGATCCTGTGACTCCTTCTCTCTCTGACCCTCCCCTGTTCACGCTGTCTCTCTCTCTCTCTCTTTCAAAAATAAATAAAAACATTTTTAAAAATTGAAAATAAATTTTTAATATTGAAGTTAGTATTTTTACGTTTTCTTCTTATGCTGGTCAGATTCCCAGGGGAAAATACTCCAGTCTCCTGCCTGGTGGATGAGAGACTGGCTGATAAACAAGTAAGCAAAGATGTCTGGAAAGTCAGAATATATTAGCTCATTTCCACCCAGTAAGAAGCCCTGCATCCGTCAGCCTCAGACCATCTATATTACCCTCAATAGATATAAAACCTTCAGATTTCTGTTAAATGAGAGGACAGTCAGCTGGTACCAGAAAGAGGGAAAAGGAATTTAGGAATGTTACTGCTCTTCAAGTAGCTTTTTTTCCCCTTATTTGAGCTCTACCTGCTACCCCCATCCTAGGCACAATTACTGAGCTTCCTGAGGATTCTGCAGTTTGAAGCCAGGTTCTTGGGTCTGTTGTTTAAACCAGTTACTACTTGACCATGTGCTTTCCAGCTTCCAAAATTTCATTGCTCTTACCATCTCTCCTATTTTCCCTCTACTTATATGTTTATGTCTTTGGTAAATTAGAATCTCTTTGGGGTACCTGGGTGGTTCAGCTGGTTAAGCATCCAACTTTGGCTCAGGTCATGATCTCACAGTTCATGAGCTTGAGCCCATGTCAGGCCCTATGCTGACAGCTCAGAGCCTGAAGCCTGCTTTGGATTCTGTGTCCTCCTCTCTCTGCCCCGCCCCTGTTTGCACTCTCTGTCTTTCAAAAATGAATAAATATTAAAAAATTAAGAATCTCTTCAATGTAGCTATAGGGTATTTCAGGAAGAAGTAAAATTAGATACATGTGTTCCGTTCACCATTTAAACTTAGAACTCCACTATCTTTTTTTTTTCTTTCAGGTTTTTCTTTTTTTTTAAGTAAGCTCTAAGGCTCAACACAGGGCTTGAACTCATGACTCTGAGATCAAGAGCTGCATGGTCTACTGGTTGCAGGTTCCCCATAATCCCACTTTCTTTAAACAGTCTTTTTAGAACTTACTGTACCTTGTTTTTACTTACTGAAATTTATTGATGATGAAGCTAGTACACTGGCATGGCAGTGATAGCTAACCTCCAGATCCTAGGCATGGATTTGACTAGCGGCTAAATGTGGGAAACATTGACATAATTACCTGCCCTCCTTTTCTCCACGAGCTCCCCAGTTTGGCCACTCAGGAGCTGACAGGTTCTTACATGATCTTACAGTAGGTTAGAGTTGATTAGCTTAGAGCAATCCATCACCTAATCTAGACCAAAAACCCACTTCTCTGGGATTCTTGGGTATCAGCTAGAGAAACTATCCTTGGTGTAAAACTCTAAAATGTAAATGCCTTCCCTCCCAAATTTTGTTGCTGGATTAAGTTGACCTCATGCTTTCTTCAAGATGTGTTATCTCTTAAGAGAGTCAAATTGCTTTGCCTTATACCACTGTAATCCAAAGCCCCTTCCTCCTGCCCACCTTAAGTCCCATACTTCCAGCATGGAATTACAGCATGGAGAGAGGGAACTCCAGAAGAGCCCAGACTAGTGGGGGGCAATTGGGAGTTTAGAGCTTTCATCTTCTATAATGCTGGTGATTTAGGAGATAGTACACTTTTTTTCTCCAAAGGGAGTGGAATTTAAAAGTGTTTTATTACAAGGGCAATTGAGTGGGTCAGTTAAGCGTCTGACTTTGGCTCTGGTCAAGATCTTACAGTTCATGAGTTTGAGCCCCACATTAGGCTCTGTGCTGACAACTCAGAGCCAAGAGCCTGCTTCAGATTCTGTGTCTCCCCGCCCCCCCCCGTCCCTCCCTCTTTCTCTCTGTCTCTCAAAAATAAACATTAAAAACAATTTAAGTGTTTTAGTATTAAAATGCCACTTTCACCAGTTATTAAAATTTTTCCCTCAGGAAACTCTTAGTGGTAGAAAAGGTATTGACTTTGGATACAAAGAATTTTGAGATCTATTTGAAATATATACAGATCATTAAAAAGCTGTGACTTTAGGCAAGTTATTTGATCTCTTTTACCTCAGTTTCTTCATATGTGAAATGGGATCAAAATCAGAGGGATTTTAAAAGACACAGTTTAAGAGGTGTTGGGCATGTGGTTAAGCTCTATAAATGTACAGTCATCACCATTTTCCTCATCTGTTAGCAAAACACTAAAATAATAGAGCTTGTTCTGTAGAGCAAATATCCCCAAGAGTTTTAAAGGACATATCGCAAAAGCAAAAATAATCTACCCAAGGCCTGGGGGACCTTTAAGAAGGCTACTCCTTACAGATATTTGATAAAGGAAAAGTAAGGAGTGCCTAGCTGGCTCAGTTGGTACAGCATGCAATCCTGATCTCGAGGATTATAAATTCGAGCCCTACGTTGGGTGTAGAGATTGCTTAACAGTAAAATCTTGAGGTGTCTGAGTGGCTCAGTCAGCTAAGCATCTAACTCGGTTTTTGTTTTCATTTTTAAGTTTATTTATTATTTTGAGCAAGACAGAGACAGTGCAAGTGAGGGAAAGGCAGAGAGAGAGGGAGACAGAATCCCAAGCAGTCTCTGTGCTGCCAGCACATGACCTGAGCCAAAACCAGGAGTCAGAGGCTTAACTAACTGAGCCACCCAGGCGCCCCCTTACTCTTGGTTTTGGCTCAGGTTATGATCTCATGGTTCGTGAGTTCGAGCCCTGCATTGGGCTCTGTGCTGCCAATGCAAGCCTGCTTGAGATTCTCTCTCTCTCTCTCTCCCTCTCTCTGCCCCGCCCTCTATTGTTCTCTCTCTCAAAATAAACAAATAAACTTAAAAATGTACTCTTAAAAAAGTAACTGAGAACTTCTGTATTTGTCAGGCATGGTGGAGGGATGTTTAACTTGGACTTTTTTTTTTTTACTTCCTTATTTATTTTAACCATGAAGTCCCTGATCCAAATGCATTTGAAATATAACACACACATGATGGCAGTATTAGTTTGGTAACATTTTTTGAGTCACTGATCCCTCTGACACTTTTGCCAGAAAAACACATGTGTTTTTGTATTAACACAACTACACTTTGCAGGTGTTTGCCCATCTCCTAAAGCCAAGGACATCCCCTTAGTAAACTAACCTACAAAAGCACTTTGATTGCACTGCAGACCTCTGCACCCCCACACCACCTGCTGCCAAGCCAGGAGACTGGCAAGCCCCACTGGACTCTGGAAATGCTGGCTTTTAGTCAAACACCTGGGGATGAAGTTGCAGTAGGGCTGGAGATGGGGGTGGGAATGGGGTGGAGGGATCAGGGCATCGTGCCCTCCAGCTGTTCTGAGGTCCCTGCAGAGCTAAGTAGCAGTGCGAGTGAGGCAGAGTGAGTCATGCAGCAGTAGCCCAGGACAAGCAGTGCTTGGGGACACAGGGTGTGGGCAGTGCCCTGGAGTGTGAAGGCCTCCACTGCCCAGCATGCTAGCTGGAGGGGAGGGAAGAGAGAGAGCAAGATAAACAGTGGAAGAAACCCCACCCTTCAGGAAAACTGCCAAGGGACAGAAACCTCACCTCCCTGTCGCTTGGGAACAAAATTTTTCAATAGAACCTGGATGATTGTCCCCCTCCTCTGTGAGAAGCATAGTGCCACATCAGGCCATGGGGCTTCTAGGGCTGAGCAGGGACAGAAAAATAGCTGAGTATTTGTCAGGTATGGTGGAAGGAATGGACTTTATTTTAAACTACAAAATCCTGATCATATTTGAAATACAACCCACATATCACACCAATATTAAGTAACATTTTTTGACTCATTATTTCTTCAACACCTGCTCCATGGTGGGCAGGACCAAAGAGCCAGCAGACCCTGAGCAGTAGATGGAACCAGCCTCACCAACCACTGGAATTACCTCCAAAGACTCCCAGCGAGCAGCAAGTCCCAGATCAGCAACTCAGAAGTTTTTAGGAGTCTGTTTGAGGTCCAGACTCCTCCCAGAGTCAGGGCTGAGCTGACCTCCTGGGGGTAGGAGTGAGGAGGGGCATTTTCCACCACCTGCGGGTTGGGGGTCAAGGGACAAGTGGTTATCACCCCCTACAGGACCCTCATCCCCAGATCTAAAGGGAGAATGCAGGCCAGCTATTAATTCCACAAACCATTCAACATACAAATGCCTAAAACAGACACCTCAGGCTACTTGCACTAATAAATAACAACTTCATCCCTAAGTCTAAGGGGTAAAACATGGAATATTTAAAAACAAGATAAAGGATAAAAGTCATACCTGGTTCTTAGAACTAACTTACCTTCCCTCTCTTCACCCTCCCACCCACAAAAATGGGTGTTTTTACCTCCCCTTTTATAAATGAAGAAACTGGCTCTCAGGTTGCTTGAGGTCAGACAGTTAATGAGTGACAGAATCAAGGTCCAAGCTAGGTCCAACCCCAAACTGGTATCCTTAGTACTGCATTCCCATCTCCGAGGTAAGGTGGATGTGTCTTCATCACGCTTGGCAAAAATAAGTCCCTCTGTAAATAGATAAAGATGCCATTGCCAAGGGACCTGGGAAAACTGTTGCCTTCCCTTCTTTTTTGACCACAAGGTTGTCTTTGTTCTTAACTATTTATACACTGCTCCCCCCTTTTGAAATGGTTTGCTGAATTTAAGACTGCAGCTTATGAAGCTCAAATTTTTTCTTTCTTTTTTGAGTCTAACTGGGCCTGTGATATTCCTAATTGGCCCATGTTCAGACCAAGTGACCCAACCAGACATAACTGAAAACTGACAAAGGGTACACAGATCATTCCAATAAACACATACTTTTAACCTGACTTTAACCATCAATTATCTGATCTCTCTACAGGTATTTAATGAGTAGCTCTGCCTTCTCCATCCTAACCTACTTTCTCCTCTGCCAACTATTTTTTTTCAAATATGGTTAAGATCCAGTTACTCTTTTGCTTAAAAATCCTCAGTGATTTCCCACCCATCTACAAGGATAAAGGCAAGACTTGTCACAAGAGGCTCCTTCCAGTCCTTATAGCTCTGAAATTTGGAGACAAAGTGAAATTCCAAAGTAGAGCCAAGTGTTTTATGTAGTTGCAAGAGTACTGATTCTCGTCCTCAGATCCTATGTGAGAATCATCAGAGTATAAAGTATAAAGAGTAAATAAAATCTCTCATTCAGCCCACACCAACCTTACAGAGTTTGGTAACTCACAGAGAAATGTGAGTTAGGGGTTCAGAGTTTTCTTTCTTTATAACCTATTCCTCTTTCTTTTGAAAAATAAACCTGGGAATCTTTAGAAAAAAAAATTAGCTAACTAAAATTGGAAAGCAGGATCAAAGGAAAAGGAAAATGTAAATATCCTAGGTCTTTAGGGCTTTATGCTTCAGAATTGATTTTGGATCTTCTGATAGGGAAAAAAACGGAACCAGGGTATATTATTTGAATTTTCTTGAAAGAAAAAAAGGAAACCTACCATTTCTTGAAAAAAAAGCAAAATATTTTGTTACTGTTTTTATCTTTCTTCATTGATTTTTTAATTTATAAACTTAGTGCATGTCTTTTATAAAAACTCAAGTAACACAAACGTTTATACAATAAAAAGCGTATGCCCCCTTACATATACCTCCATTTTCCTTCTCCAGAAGTGAGACTAATCATTTATTTCTAGAGGACTTTTTGTTTTCAGTTTTTGATTTTTGGTTTTGTCTCATTTTGGCCATTAGAAGTACTTACATAGCTTTCATAGAATGTGGGTTTTGCTTGATTGGTTTAAAAAAATAACATAAAATGTAGGATGCCTGGGTGGCTCAGTCAGTTAAGCATCCAACTTCTAATTTTGGCTCAGGTCATGATCTACCAGTTTCATGAGTTTTGGTCCCATGTCGGGCTCTCTTCCTCCCTCTCTGCCCCTCCCCCACTAACACTGTCTCTGTCTCAAAATAAATAAATTTTAAAAAAATAACATAAAATCGCTTACCTACAACACCCAGTGCTCATAAAATAAAATAAATCAAATTAACAATGTTGCTTTGTAACTTGAATTTTCATTTCACAGTGTACCAGAGCCATCTTTCTACATCTACATTTATCTATCCATATACCCAACTCTTTCATTTTAATGACTATAATATTCCATTATATGGAAGTAGCAAAATTTATTTAGCTACTCCTTTATTTAATGTATTTCTGAATTTATAGTCTTATAATGGGCAACCTTATACATACACTTTTGTGCAGATACAGGAGTATTTCCATAGGAAATATTTCTAAAAGTGGAGCTGAGGGATCACATGGATCATAGATACACTTAAAAACGTAGTAAGGGGCACCTGGGTGGCTTAGTCGGTTGAGTGCCTGATTTTGGCTCACCATCTGTGAATTTGAGCCCAGCATTGGGCTCTGGGCTGACAGCTCAGAGCCTGGAGCCTGCTTTGGATTTGTGTCTCCCTGACTCTCTGCCCCTTCCCTACTCGTACTCTGTCTGTCTGTCTGTCTCTCTCAAAACTAAATAAATATATTTTAAAAATTTTGTAAATAAAAATGTGATGAACTGTCTTTAAGAAGACAGCACCAATTTATAAGTCTTACCAACAGTGTTTGAATGTGCCCATTTCCCCATTCACTTGCCAACACTAGATCTTATCGACCTTTTAAATTCTCTGGCATGAACCTCTGAATAGAATTTCTCCTGGCAAGACCAGTATAGTTTAATCTAGAAAGGAGATGGAGTAGACTATCTCATTCCTCTTTTGTAGGGTGGTGGTTTTCAGGCTGTGCTCGTTGGAGCCCAAGAATTGTCAGGTATTGGCATGGGGGGGGTGACACAAAAGGACAAAGCTTCTACCCTCTTACCCAGGGCCACTGAGGCTTTATCTGTTTTATATTTTGTACTTTGGATGAAACTTTATTTGGAGATAAGATTGTGTTGCTGAGAATGAGTTTGCAAACCACAGACCTGGGTCTTGTTTCTTACTGAACCATTAATAAGCTTGAAGAGAAATTTGAAAACGTATTCCTTCAAGGCAAAGAAGGAATGTCAAACTGTGAATCTCCACATGTACCCAAAATATGCTCATTTACACATTATGTGTGTGTGTGTATGCTTGTCTGCTAATGACCTTGTTTATACTTGGCCTCACCACCATTTCTTTCAAGATTTAGATAAAAATTCCCCTTTTTTAGTACAAAATACACACACACACACACACACACACACACAAACACACACACAACTTGCATCATGTCCCTCTTTACTTGCAGAAACTGGATGTCAACCGAGGCTTCCTTTCCCCTGCAACTTGGGTAAAATTCCCTGATTCATGAACATCTAAGACTTTTGTGAGCTCCTCTCCACTTTAGATCTTATGGCCTCTTCTCTGCCTCCTACTTCTCTGGTGTCTCTGTGAGGTCCATCATGTAAAACTTAGGTCATTCTTAGACAGACAGACAGACAGACACACACACACACACACACACACACACACACACACACACACAAATAGCAACAACAAACTACTTTACCACACAAAGAATTCCTGAGAAGAGTACAATTTACTACTGCTAGCATGCAGGAAAGTCAGAGAAAGAAAAATCCGAGTCACAAGGATACAAACAATTTCAATATGGCATGGTGAGCATCTTGTGGCCTTTCATGGCCTACTACCAGCTCTTAGCTCACTGCCTTCTCTCTTCACTCTTTCCATTCTTTCCTTTCAGCCACTACCCCCTGGAAAATATTTTCTTGTATCTAGTACTGCAACAAAACTCTCCAGCTTTTGACCTCCACCTCACATGGCCAACCTCTTCATAGTGCTCATCTTTCTAAAGGGGCTTTCCATTTTGTATAATTGGTCCTCTCACAGAGGGAGTTTTCTTAAAAAGAAAAAAAACAGGGATTCTCTCTCTCCCTCTCTGCCCCTCCCCAGCTTGCGCAAGTGCATTCACAAGCATGCATGCTTCCTCTTGCTCTTTCTATCAACATCTCTCACTCAAGATAAATAAACTTTAAAAAAGTGTACAGCCTCTGGCATATGCCTCACAAATGTGAAGAAAGCAAGCACTAATATATAATTAAAAGAAGAGTAAATGATAAATGAATATAAGACTCAGATATTTTGTAAGATATGGTAGATATCTCCTTTTAAAAACTGTAAAATCAGCAATTCTTAGAAGCTCAGTTCAAACATTCAGACATATTTTCAACTTACATTTGTCTTTTAGGACATCCATAAATGAAAGGTTATCCTACTCGAAATATTCACTACTTCACATTTCATTTTGATGTTGGCCTTTATTCTTGTAAAGTTTCATTCCTACTTCTCCTATGAGCTAGATATTATTTTTGTTTATTCCCTTCCCACCTGGCCAGATAGGAAGGAAGCAGAGATGATTATCAATATAATATCTCCTCTCGCTGGGATCCTAAAAATAAAGAATACTATATAAAGTAGCATGCTATGTAAACCAAGGCTTAACACATCCTTTAGTGAACCATTGTAAAATATCACTTGAAATTCCTACAGGATCTTCTGCTTGCTATGTTTAATTCCTAAATCTCATGTTATTAAAAGAAGTCTGTTTGCTCTTTTACCTACACTCACATTATACAATTTTTTTTCATCAAAACTGGCTTAGTTTGGAGTGAGGAAGCAGGAACATATGACAAGTTAGAATTTCTGATATTTGACCCTGTGTTATAAATTTAAGCCCATGAATAGCTCAAAGCTCAGGAGCCAGACCCAATTCCTTCCACTGTGTGTATGTATCTGTGTGTGTGTGAGTGTGTGTGTGTGTGTGTGTGTGTGTGTGTATAATAAATAAATATATCCTGTCATACAAACAATAAAAGAGTCTATGCTTTCTGTAGAAAATAAATCTTATTGGATAATAAAATTAGATAACCTACAAAGAATGTTCCTGGAAACATACAACCTACCAAGACTCAATAAATAAGGATACTGAGTACATAATCAAATTTTATTTTTTCACAGAAAGCATAGACTCTGTTTTACTTTGTCTGCATGACAGATTTTTGGTCAAAACATTCAAATGAAAAAATTTCTCCTAGCTATATGAGATTCACTTCAGATATAAGGACATATATAGGCTCCAAGTGAAGGAATGGAAAAGATATTCTGTGTAAGTGGATATCAAATGAAAGCAGGATGAAGTATACTTGTCTCATACAAGAACTACTTTAAGCCAAAAATGGTAACTAGAGACAAAGAAGATCATTATGTCATGATAAAGGGGTCAATTCATCAAGAAGAAATAACAATTGTAAATATATACACATCCAATATTGTAGTACCTAAACATATATTAAGCAAGTAATAACAGATGTGAAGGGAGAAACTGAAAACACAGTAATAGTAGAGGACTTCAGTCCCCCACTTTCAGCAATGGAAAGATCATCCAGATAAAAGCAACAAGGAAACATTGGACTGGAACCATATGTTAGACCAAATGGACCTAACAGACACTTAACTGAACATTCCATCTGACAGCATCAGAGTACACATTCTTCTCAAGGGCACATGGAACATTCTCCAGGATAAATTATACGTTAGGCCACAAAACAAGTCTTAGCAAATTTAAGGAGATTGAAACCATACCAAGTATCTTTTCCAACCACAATGGTATGAAACTAGAAATAAACAACAAAAAGAAAGCTGGAACATTGGCAAACATGCGAAAACTAAACAACACCCTCCTGAACAACCAATAGGTCAAAGAAGAAAATCAAAATAGAAATTTTTAAAATCTCCAAACAAATGAAAATGGAAAGACAATACATGAAAACCTATGAATGCTGCAAAAGCATTCCTGAGAGGGGATTTTATAGTGATAAATGCATGTATTAAGAAAATAAAAAGATCTCAATAAAAACCTAACTTTATACCTCAAGGAACTAGAGAAAGAATTAACAAACTAAGCCCAAAGTTAGCAGGAGGAAGGAAATGATAAACATGAGAGCATAAATAAATAAAATATAAACCAGAAAAATAATAGAAAAGATCAGTAAAATTAAGAGCTGATTTTTTGAAAAGATAAACAAAATTGACAAACCTTTAGGTAGATTAAAAAAAGAGAGAGTTGGGGCGCCTGGTTGGCTCAGTTGGTTAAGCATCCAGCTTCGGCTCAGGTCATGATCTCACAGTTTGTGGGTTTGAGCCCTGTGTTGGGCTCTGTGCTGACAGCTAGCTCAGAGCCTGGAGCCTCCTTCAGATTCTATGTCTCCCTCTCTCTTTGACCCTTCCCTGCTCGTGCTGTCTCTCTCTGTCTCTCAAAAATAAATAAAAAACAGAAAAATTAAAATAAATAAATAAATAAATAAAAATTTTAAAAAAGAGAAATTTCAAATACATAAAATTAGAAATTATAGAGAAGACATTACAACTAATACCACAGAAATACATAGGATCATAAGATACTACTATGAATAATTATATGACAATATAATTGAATAATAATATTGAATAACCTAAAAGAAGTGATACATTCCTAAAAACATACAAGCTATCGAGACTGAGTCAGGAAGAAACAGAAAATCTGAAAAAACAAATACTGAGAAGGAATATTGAATACATAACCAAAAACCTCCCAACAGAGAAAAGCCCAGGACCAGATGGCTTCACTGGTAAATTCTACCCAACATTTAAAGAAGAATTAACACCAATCCTTCTCAAATTCTTCCCAAAAATTTGAAGAGGAGGGACACTTCCAAACTCATTTTACAAGGCCAGCATTACTGTGACACCAAAGTCAGATAAGGACACTAAAGGAAGACCAGACTAAAATCTCTGATAAATATGGATGCAAAAATTCTCAACAAAATATTAGCAAACTGTTAACAACACATTAAAAGGATCATATACCATTATCAAGTGGGATTTATCTCTCAGAAGTAATAATGGTTCAATACACACAAATCACTATATGTAACACACCACACTAATAGTATGATGTATAAAAGTCATTATCATCTCAATAGATGCAGAAAAAGCATCTGATAAAATATAATATCCTTTCATGATAAAAACTCCCAACAAATTGAGCATAAAAGGAACACACTCCAACTTAACAAATGCTATATGCCATAAACCTATAGTTAACATCATACTCAACAGTGAAAAATTAAAAGCTTTTCCTCTAAGAACAGAAAGAAAACAAGGGTGCCCACTCTCACCAGTTTTATTCAACATAATATTGGAGATCCTATCCAGAGCAATTAGGCAAGACAAAGAAATAAAAAGCATTAAAATCAGAAATGCAGAAGTAAAATTGCCATTATTTGCAAATGATATGATTTTATATAAAGAAAACCCTAAACACTCAACCAAAAAAACCTTTGGAAATATTCAATGAATTCAGTAAAGTTGCAGGATATCAAATCAATATACAGAAATCAGTTGCATTTCTATACTAACAACAAAATATATGAAAAAGAAATAATGAAAACTATCCCATTCACAGTAGCATCAAAACCAATAAAACATTTGCAAATTTAACCAAAGAAGTGAAAGAGCTATACAATTAAGATTGTATGACTGATGAAGAAAATTGAAGAAGCTACAAACAATAGAAAGATCCCTTGTTCATGGATCAGAACAATAAATATTATTAAAATGTCCATGCTACCCAAAGCCATCTATAGATTCAGTGCAATCTATAATAAAATTCAAATAGCATTTTTCATAGAAATAGAAATAACAATCCTAAAATTTCCGTGGAACCACATGAGACCCCAAATAGTCAAAGTAATATTGAGAAAAAACAAAACTGAAGACACCACACTTCCCGATTTCAAACTATACCACAAAGATGCAATAACTAAAACAATATGGTACTAGCTTTATATAGACACATAGACTGATGGGACAGAATTAGAGAGCCCAGAAATAACTCCCTAGATATATGGTCAATTAATATTTGACAAGGGAGCCAAGAATACTCAGTGGGGAAAGGGTAGTTTCTTCAACAAATGGTGTTACAAAAACTAGATACTCACATGCAGTAAAATGAAATTGGATCTTCATTTTACACCACTAACAAAAATTAACTTCATATGGGTTAAAGACTTAACCATAAAATCTGATCCCATAAAAACTCCTAAAAGGAAACATAGGGAAGAAGCTCCCTGACACTGGTCTTGGCAATGAATTTTTGAATATGACACCAAAAGATCAGGCAATAAAAGCAAAAACTGACAAATGAGACTATATCAAACTAAAAAGCTTATGCAAAGAAAAGTAACAATCAACAAAATGAAAAGGCAACTTACTGAATGGAAGAAAATATTTGAAACGCACATATCAAATAAGGGGTTAATATCCAAAATATATAAAGAACTCATACAACTTAAGCAACAACAACAACAACCAAGCAATCTGATAAAAATGGACAGAGGGAAAAAAATGGGCAGAGGACATGACTAGACATTTTTCCAAAGAAGACATGCAAATGGCCAACAGGTACACAAAAGAATACATCAACACCGTTAATCATCAGGGAAATACAAATCAAAACCACAATGAGATATCACTTCATTCCTGTTAAAACAGCTTTACCAAGAAATCAAGAGATAATAAGTGTTGGCATTGAGAACAGGAACCATTGTGTACTGTTGGTAGAAGTATCATTTAGTACACCCACTATGGAAAACAGTAAGGAGATTCCTCAAAATATTAAAAATGGATATATATCCATTTCTGGATATATATAGTTAAACGTAATGAAAGCAAGTTATTGAAAAGATATCTTCACTCCCATGTTTATTGCAGCATTATTCATAATAGCCAAGATAAGTAACAATCTAAGTGTCCATCAACAGTTGAATGGATAAAGATGTACACACACACGCCAGGAATATTATTCAGCCATGAGAAAGAAGGAAATCTTCTCCATTATGGACCTTCAGGATTTCAATGCTAAGTGAGATATGTCAGACAGAGAAAGACAAATATTGTATGATATCACTTATATGCGGAAACTAAGAAAAGCTGATCTTATAAAAACAGAGTAGAATGGTGGTTACCAAGGGTTCAGGGTGGGGGAATTGGGGAGAGGTTATTTAATGGTACAAGTTTGCAACTAGTAGATAAATAGGTTCTGGGGATCTAATACACAGCATAGTGATTATAAGCAACAGTACTATATTATAAACTTTGCAGTTGCTAAGAGAATGGATTTCAATTGTTCTCATTACAAAAAAAGAAATTATAAGTCTGTGAAGTGATAGAGGTGTTAACTAATGCTATGGTAATACTCACATTGTAATATATGCTGTATCAAATCAACAGGTTGTATACTTTAAGCCTATACAATGTTATATGTCAATTATATCATCTCAATTTAAAAAATAAAGTTCCTATAATTTAGCAAACTTATCTAGTATCATGTAAGAAAATATCATAACCAAATGTTTCACAGCTAAAATATCATCCAGTCACTTCTAAGTCTAGTCAAAAAAGTTGACCTGCTTACTAGATGACTTCAGCTCTTACTGCTATCATTTCAGCTGTCCAGTCAAGTCAATCACGGTACAAAAAATAGTTTTATAAACCAAAAGCAACACACAAAAGAAAAAAGCGTATTCATAAACAAGATGTGCTGACAAAAGGAATTATTTCATTTTAAGCCCTCATGTTTTCTGTCGTTCTCACAATAAATATGACCAATACAAAGACTAAAGATGTAAGCAGGGTATTTAAAGATGTGGCTTAAGATTTGCCCCCACCTGGGTTTGAATTCTGATTCTACCACTAAGCAACTGTGACCATGGGAAAGTTGCTTAACTCCCTTAGGTCTGCTTGCTCAGCTCTCAATTGGTGGTAATACCTTTCTTGTATTGCTACTGTGAGGACAAAATGCAAAATATGTGCTTGATAAGTGTGGTGGCTGTTTTATTGTAATTATTGTCACAGAAATTTGCTATGTTGCACTTTGCCATCCTAAATTAATTTTTGCACTTGTGTTTCTCTTTGAGCTTCCTCAAAATACTTTTTTTTAAATATTTATTTATTTTTCAGAGAGAAAGAGAGTGCAAAAAGGAATGAGGCAGAGAATCCAAAGCAGGCTCTGTGCTGACAGCAGAGAGCCCAATGTAGGGACAGAACTCACAAACTGCAAGATCATGACCTGAGCCAAAGTCAGACACTCAACCAACTGAGTCACCTAGGTGTCCCCAAAATACTTTTATATGTATCATTTTATTTGAATCTCATAACAACTTGTGAGAGAGAAGAGACATAATTAACCTCATTAGAAAACCAACATCAATCCTTTGCCTCACTCATCCAACATCTGATAAAGTTGGGACAAGAATTCACATCTTATACTTATCTTCAAGAGCAATCTTCGAATCTGGTCTCACAGTAACTGGAGAGAGCTCTTAAAAGCACCACTTGATCATATGACCCTCAGCCTTCTTATTCCCTTCCCCTCTCCTTCTTCTCTCCTTCTCCCTTTTTTTCTCTCTTCTTTGAAGTTTCTAGTTTGGATGGGGCACCTGGGTGATTCAGTTAACCATCTGACTCTTGATTTCAGCTCAGGTCACAATAATCTCACAGTACATGAGATCGAGTCCTGCGTGTCAGGCTCTGCATCTCTCTCTCTCAAAATAAGTAAATAGACACTAAAAAAATAAAACAATAAAATATAAAATCAAGTTTCTAGTTTGGGACTGGTCCAGAAAAGAAAGTCCTGACTTTAGCGCAACGGAGTCAATCTTCACATAGGAAAGAAAACCTAATGTCCTGTGATCTCAGTCCAGAGAAACACCAGAAACAAGGAAAGAACAGGTGACCAGTAATCTAACTAAACTACAAATGAACACCTAGCAGCTTTCCCTGGCCTCCTTCCTTCTACTTAACTCTCATTCTGTTCTGAAAAGGTCAGAGGGCCCTCCACTTAACATGCCTCTACTGGAAAACAGAAAGCAAAATAGCAGGAGGAAATTCTTTGGGCAAAAAACATTTATACTCATTTTCTTCTCAAAAATGTTGTGGCCAAAAAAATAAGAAGAAAATACAGAACTACATGAGGCCCTGCAATATGCACCTCATATCCTAATACAAATTTGCTGTAGGTCAATGACTTCTCGACATTTTCAAAGTTGGAACATTATCTTGAAAGACTTTCAAACTGTTTTTAAAATTAAATTCAATTAAATCAACTTGAATAACAGTGACTCCTCTTTAACTGATGTTATAAGACAATTGCTGCTTTATACTGAAATGTAAAAATTTGTAGGTTTCAAAGATGACCATATTATTGAGATAACCAGAGGGTAGCATTTATCAGGTCACTTTTATCCACAGAGGAACCAGGTAGACATCTGTACTACGTGACACACTGCTATGTTGAAGGGGGAATTTTCTCTCAAAACCCATTTCTCTCTCTCCTCCTAATTCTGTCACTAATGCCTTAAATTTCATTATTAAAGGTCTTTTTTTTTTTTTAGGGAAGAAATACTGTTTAGAACCACGTTTACCAAAACTGTAAGATGTACCACTATTTTATGTGCCACTAAGAAAGAAAAGCCAATGCCAATTATAATAAAATACATCAATTGTAAGAGGCATCCCAATTTCAGAAACACTAGAATATGAAAAAATGTGTGAATAGGGATGCCTGGGTGGCTTAGTCAGTCAAGTGTCCAATCTCGGATCAGGTCATCATCTTGCAGTTTGTGAGTGTGAGCCCCATCAGGCTCTGTGCTGACAGCTCAGACCCTGGAGCCTGCTTCAGATTCTGTGTCTCCCTGTCTCTCTGTCCCTCCCCTGTCCTCTGTAAATAAACATTTAAAAAAAATTTTTTTAAAGAATACACTCATACCCACCCCCGCAAAAGAATACACTCACATCCTTATAAACAATATGTTAAGTGAAAGGAGCCAGTCATAACTATATGTCATACAATTCCATTAATTGTTTAAAGTTTATTCATTTATTTGAGAAAGAGAGAGCACAAGGGGGGAGGGGCAGAGAGACAGAGAGAGAGAGAAAATCCTAAGTGGGCTCCACACTGTCAGTGCAGTGCCTGATGTGAGGCTCAATCCCACAAACCATGAGATCATGATGTGAGACAAAACCAATGGTCAGAGGGTTAACCAACGGAGCCCCACAGGCACCCCTATAAGATTCCATGCATATTAACTGTCCAAAATAGACAAATCCATAGAGACAGAAAGTAAAATAGTGGTTGCTAGTGACTGAGGGGAAAGGGAATAGGACATGGCAGCTAAAGAGTATGGGCTTTTTTAGGGTAATAAAATTGGAATGTAATAATGGTTTTACAACTCAGTGAATATACTAAAAACCATTGAACTGCACGCTTTAAATGCATGGATTTTATGGTACATACCCTATACTTCAATAAAGATTTATAAAAATCCATTTCCTTGTTGAAACCCAGAACTAAGCTTTTTAATAACAAAAACAACCAAACACACTTAGAATAATCAATGAATCAACTTTACCTTAAATTATACTTAAGTCGCTAAAACTCACAAAGTTCCCTTAAGGTTTTCACTTTATTTGCATCCACTACATATAAAAATGGCCAATTCAAACACGGTCTTCAATTTTGTGAACATCTGAAGATTTAGCCACAAGGATAATGATTTGGCCTCTGTCACGAGCCAACAGGCATGGTGTGGTGGAGATGCAGATGAACTTGTATCCTGGATGAGGTCAGGCACTGAGTAAACAGAATGGATGGCAGCTAGAGGCCCCCTTCCCTGAGCTGCTGGAATTCGAGGGAGTTTGAGGACCCAGGAGGTAGGGCCAGGTAAACTGAAAGGTGTGAGACTGGGGAATGAGGGTACTTGGAAGCTCCAGCAGGGGTGTTTTTAATAAGAGAAACAGAAGATTTCAGTCTTTAGCAACTGGTTAAAGCTGTTCCGGGCACATCCCTAACTTATCTTTGGTATGCCAACAGAATCCTCAATTGGCTCTCCAAATATGAGCACGATACATGCTCAAGGAGTAAAAACTTAAAGTGTAGAAATGAGGTCTTCCACTCTTGACATTTTACAGATAAGAAAACCAAGGTTTAGGAAAGGCAAGTGGGTTGCCCACCATACATGAACAGTAACAGAGTCAGAGCAAGAATCCGTGTCTCTGAAATCTCAGTCCAGGTCAGATGCAGTAGGGAAAAATGGGCCAAACATTCTCACATTCAATTAACTTTTCCATTCATAATTTTTAAACTATTTCCAAAGCAAAGTTGCAAATTATTTTCTAGCTGTGTGTGCAGAAAAAGCATATATATTCATTATGAAAGTAAAAGACCTTGAACATCAAAAACAAAGGAGCAGTGGGTCCAGACTTCTGGGTATTTTCAAATTATGTTAATAGGAAGCCTCATAATATACATAGAGTGTCTCTCAACAGAATCCATGCATCATAGCCAGAGCAAATTTGAAGAGAATAAATCAAAGGCATTTAAAATAAAATGCACAACTTTTGTCTTCCTAGGTATTAGAAAGAAAAGACCAGAAAAGAAATAAGGAATGATAGACAAAAATGATCTGATTCATCTTAAGTCTGAGTTACAGAATTGCCAATAGAATACTACAGGATGACTTTTTGGATACTTAGTGTTTTGTGTTTATTGAGGGAGAGATGAGTGTATTCATTCATTCATATTTTAATAATAATTACTGATATTTGAATGGCCCTATATGGTTTTAAAAGTACTTTCCATAAACAAACAAGCTTTATTAAACCTATAGCAGAAGACTATTGACATGGGAAATATTTTGCAATATTTGGCTAAGTGGAAATGCAGGCAACAATAAAGTTTGTACAGTTAAAGTGCTATTTTATGTAAAATGAAGTATGTGCTGTGCTTATGTGTATATACATGTATAGAAAAAAGACTGAATATATATTGTAATATGCTCTGTTCTCCCTGGTTGCTATGGTACTTGTTCGGTGTTTTCCTTTGTCTTTCTTTTCACCATCTCAGTTCTCCCCATTTGGACATGTATACTTTTGTAATTAAGAAAACATTTTAGGGGCACCTGGGTGGCTCATTTGGTTAAGCATCCGACTTTGGCTCAGGTCATGATCTCAGGTTTGTGGGATGGAGCTCCGCATCAGGCTCTGTGCTGACAGCTCAGAACCTGGATCCTGTTTCAGATTCTGTGTCTCCTTCTCTCTCTCTCTCTTCCTCCCCCACTCATGCTCTCTCTCTCTTTCTTAAAAATAAATAAACATTACAAAAAAATTTTTAAAGAAAAAAATTTTAAAGTACTTCCATGTATATTCTATTTTTATTATTTTTTAAACATTTATTTATTTAGTTTGATAGAGAGAGAAAGAGAGAGTGCCTGAGTGAGGCAGGGGCAGAGAGAGGGAGAGAGAATCCCAAGCAGGTTCTATGCTGTCAGCAAAGAGCTGGACATGGGGCTCCTTCTCACAAACCGTGAGATCACGACCTGAGCCAAAATCAAGAATCAGATGCTTCACTGACTGAGCCACCCAGGCACCCCTTCCATTTGTATTTTATAGTCACTGAACCTCATAACAATCATGTGATGTATAACACCTCATTTTATATAAGTGGATGTTGAGTCTCAGAAGAACAAAGTGACCTATTAGTAGACAGTACTCAAGCTTGGGTTTTCATCTCGGCCATTTGACTCTAAATTTTATGCTCTTTCCTCTACATTACAATGCTCCAGTTTTAGAGTTGGCCTATGTGATGACTCATTGTGGTGCATTGGGGCTATCTTTATGTTATTCCTGCAGTAGAGCACCATCTACTCATTTGTACCTGTTAGTCATCCTACAGAAAGCAGTTCTCCAATTAAAGTAGTAGCTGTTTTAGAAGTGGCACCAAAGGCTTGAAGCAATTAATTTCCTACAACAAATTCCTGCAGCTTTATTCATTTGAGTGCCCATTATTTCAAAGCAGCACGCTACATGCAGCTCTCAGATCTTAAAAGCTTCCTGGCCTCTCTCCTAAACCCTGTCTTCCTTATCTATACCCAATTTCCACTCCTATCAATTTTTCAAGGTATGTTTTTTTCTGTGATCTTTTCCTTAAAAAACACTTCTTGCTTCCTAATAGGCCCTGTTGCACTGTGAAAAAGCAAGGACGACTGTGGGAAAGGTAGAGCCATGGAGTGAAATGTGACACAAGCTCTGCTCGACATCCTGATGATCTAGCCTGTTACACCATCGCCACAGTGAGCTCTGAAGGCTCTGCTGAGTTTCTGGGCAGAGAAACAGTTCCAGATCAATCAGAAGTCTTGGCCTCAGGATTTCCTGAATATTCTTTTACTCTTGGACTTTACACACAAATTTTCCAGCATCAGGTAAATGTTCTGAACAAGAAAGATTTGGAGTGGACATTCTACAATAACCCTTTGTGAGATGCATAGGGATGTTATGGACTAAGCCAAAATATTCTGCATTTTGTGTACCTTGCCAGATGAAACTCTATTTTCATCTTTCAGAGCTGAGCTGTGTTGTTCTGGGCCCAATGATGACGGTTTCCAGGTGTTTGTTTCTTCATTCTGCTTTTTAGAAACAATGCATATCTTCAGCCAGGGGAGCAGTTGCTGATATCTAAGCAATGTGACCCTAGGCTCACAGATGCAACACTTCTGACTCAACAAGAACAAATTTAACTGCCCAACATGGGCAAGAAGCATAGGTTTTACTGTAGATTTCATGGAATGATACATGAAAGGGTTATAAATAAGTCCCACATGACAAACTTAATAGATATTCCCATTAAACATCTCAGTTCTCCCCATGAAGTCCCCCTTGGCCACCCCTTCACCTTTTAATCTTGTCCTGACATAGGCTCCAAGTTTTCCCTGGTTCTGGATTTTATAGCATTGTCCCTTGTCCTTTTCCTTCCTCTCTACTTCCTGAAAAAAATAATAAAAACTTTCTAATGCAGAACAATTTAGTGAACTCTCAATTTTGCATCCTCACATCTATCACTTTGTTCAGCAAACAAAGAACTTCCTTTGGAATTAGCTGGGTATTTATACTTGCAATTTATACTTGCAATTATTTGTGACCGAGAATTTGACAACTTTCCCTTGTCACAATAGTGTTGGTCTTCACTACTTATTAAGGAAATGCAACTCAAAAGCACAATATTACCTCACACTCATAAGGCTATCATTAAAAAGACAATAAATAACAGATGCTGGTGAAGCTATGGAGAAAACAGAAACACCATGCACTGTTAGTGGGAATGTAAATTGGTATGGCCATTATGGAAAACAGTATGGAGGTTCCACAAAAAAATGAAAAATTGGGGCGGGGTGGAAGATGGTGAAGAAGATGAGTGAAATAAGTGAAGGGGATTAAAAGATACAAATTTCCAGTTATAAAATAAATAAGTTACAGAGATATAAAGCACAACATAGGGAATATAGTCAATAATACTGTAATAATGTTGCATGGTGACAGATGGTAACTATACTTAACCATGGTGAGCACAGCTTAATGTGTTTAGAATTGCTGAATCACTATGTTGTGCACCTGAAATTAATATAATGTGGTATATAAAAATAATTCAATAATAAAAATTTTTCTTAAAAATAAGAATGAAGAGGTACCTGGGTGGCTCAATGAGTTAAGCATCCAACTTTGGCTCAGGTCATGATCTCACTGTTCATGAGTTCGATCCCATGTCAGACTCCATGCTGACAACTCAGAGCCTGGAGACTGCTTCAGATTCTGTGTCTCCTTCTCTCTCTGCCCCTTCCCTGCTCACACTCTGTCTCTCTCTCTCTCTCTCTCTCTCTCTCTCTCTCTCTCTCTCAGGAAATGAATACAAAATTTTTAAAAAGTTTTTTTAATTAAAAATGGAACCACCAAATGACCTAGCAATTCTACTTCTGAGTATATATCCAAAGGAAATGAAATCAGTATCTCAAAAAAATATCATGTTCACTGCAGCATTATTGACAATAGCCAAGATATGGAAACAATCTAAGTGCCTATCAACAGATGAATGCTTTAAAAAAATTATAGCATTTATACACAATAGGATACTATTATGATATTTAAAAAGAGAAGAAAATCTGATCAGAACCCTGAGGGCACTATGCTTAATGAAGTGTTAGAAAAAGGCAAATACTGTGTGATCTCACATATATGTGGAATACTCACTAAATTCCCTGTCTCTATGAATGGCTCCACTATCCACTCAGTTGCCTGAGCCAGAAAACTGAACAGCATCCTTGATGCCCTTCTAACCCATCAACCATCAGGTCCAACAGAAACTAACCTGCATCATCTCTGGAATTTGCCCACATCTCACTACCAGCACTTCAGCTTGCTTAACCCAGGGGACCCCCCTCTCTCACTTGGAACATTCTAATAGACTTCTCCTCTGGTTCTCCACTCTGTTCCTCTTTATTCCATTCTCCACCCGACAGCCAGAGTGGGCTTTTAAAAATGGAACCGGAGTGTATTATGCTAAGCAAAATAAGTCAGAGAAAGACAAATATATGATTTCACTCATATTTAGAATTTAAGATGCAAAACAGATGAACATAGGGGAAAGGAAGCAAAAATAAGATAAAAACAGAAAGGGAGGCAAACCATAAGAGACTCTTAAATACAGAGAACAAAACTGATGATTGCTGGAAGGAGTGTGTGTTTGGGGATGGGCTGAATTGGTGATGGGTATTAAAGAAGGCATTTGTTGGGATGAACACTGGATGTTATATGTAAGTGATGAATCACTAAATTCTACTCCT
>NC_043703.1:107064640-107068315 GCF_006229205.1 Suricata suricatta | reverse complement strand
GGGGGGGGGGGGGGAATGGGAACACTTTCATGCTTATAAATATCATCTATTTTGACTGTAGGCAAAACTTGAAGTACGAATAAAATTCTGAGTATTCTAATGAGTATATGATTAGGAAGCACAGAACAACCTCTGTTAGACAAAAGTATGATAAAAATGTATTACTTTTTTCACTGACTATAATGGTAAGAAGGAATCAAGAAAAATAATCTATGTAATAGTGATTAAATTTAGGAGCTAGTGCCATTGGAAAGAGGCTATATCTAACTTTGCTTATGTTTAGGACATTGCTGGCTGTAAACTCAACATAATTGTACTATAAAGATTTATTCTTCACTGAGGCAGATGAGGTAAATATGTTGTTTCTTAATAGTACAGTCAAAGCATAAGTACTTAAGGGATGCAAGTCAGTTCCTACCTCAAGAGCTGCAATGCAGCTTTAGTCTCAGTAACAGGCAAGTAAATAAAGAATTGGGGAGTCTATGCTGGGTATTGCAACAGCAGTTAAGGACAGCATAGAAGAGGAGCACCTAACCCAGGAAGGGTCTCAGGGGAGGCTTCTAGAGGAGGTGATTCCTGGATTGAGTCTTCAAGGATAAGTAAGATAGAAGGGAGAGGAAAGGAGAAAGGGCAGTGGGATGGAGTAGGGTAGGAGTTCTGATGAAGAAACCAGCATGTCCCAAGAAAAGAAAGCATTGCTTGTTTAGTAGTGTTGCATGGTTAGAACACAGACTGTTTGTGGGGGGGTGGGAGTGGCAAGAGATGGACTAGAAAAGAGTAGGCAGGACCAAGGCCATGAAGGACAAGAAAGTATCAAGCTAAGGAGTGAGAATGTCAGTCCTTAAGGTTACAAGGGAGCCATTAAGGAAAATAAGCAGACAAATAACATAATCAGATAAGCCAATTTGGAAATAATTTATCAGTAGCAGCATGGTGTCCAAGCATAATTTTTAAAAAGTTAAGAAAACATGAGTCTAACATTAATTAATAAAACATGAGTCTCACATTGGTCAAAGATTTTAACTCATTAAATATAAGGGAACCAGTAATTTAGTTAAGCTGGTTCTAAGACACTTGGGGAATGGGAATTTATATAGGCCATCAGGAGAGAAATCAAAATTAGCTTTTTATTCTTTTAAGTTAAAGACAGATCTGCTGGGGCGCCTGGGTGGCTCAGTCAGTTGAGCGTCCGGTTTCGGCTCAGGTCATGATCTCACAGTTCGTGGGTTCGAGCCCCACATCAGGCTCTGTGCTGACAGCTAGCTCAGGGCCTGGAGCCTGCTTCAGATTCTATGTCTCCCTCTCTCTCTGACCCTCCCCTGCTCGCACTGGCTCTGTCTCTCAAAAATAAATTAAAAAAAAAAAGAAGAAGACAGATCTGCTTAGCATTAGAGCAATAAAATCTTGGGATTATCTCTTCTATGAGACAGAAATGTTTGCATCTCTACCAGGCAAAATCTGCAAGTTAACATGTAACTGCACAGAGTGTGAGCCCTTAATTTATAAATTCCAATAATAATTTTTAAAAACTACAATGGTGGTACATTCCCCAATGAAATAATTACTGAGTAGACCTATTGAACAACACTTCACCCTCACATCGAAAAGACCTATGGGACAGTCTTGAGTCTAGTCTGGAGAGTGTTAATATGAAGGGATAATCAATCTGTAGGGAGCTCCAGCATGTGGGCCTTGTCATAGAAGATCATACTGGAGATTCAGCCAGGAGAGTTATTTGCATATAGGGAGCAGAGTGCATGTGAACACTGCACTTAACACAAATCCAACTATTCACCTTTGGGAAAACAAAAGGGATAAAGAAAATCAATAATTAAAATGACTGAAGGACTTTTCCCACCATTCCTCTCAGAGCATATGTTCCAAAACAAACATGATGGGCTGAACATTCTCCCATGCTGAGGGTTGGTCTCTTATTTAAAGATATACTATCCCTTAAAAAAAAAAAAGTAATCTCTACATCCAACTTAGGGCTCATACTCATGATCAAGAGTCAGATGCTTACCAGCAAAGCCAGCCAGGTGCTTCATACCCATTTTTCTTACAGCTACGGTCCTAAACCCAAGTCAAGTACTCAGCTGAAATTCAATAATCTCTTCCAGAAGAACTCTGGACTTACAGGAGAAAGTGCTGTATGGGGTTATTCAAAGGATTTCAAGTATATTATACCTTAGCTTGACTTTAGAATCTTCTTCTCCATCCCCTCCCTGAAATTCCCTGTATCACAATATGACCCCACCATAGGTAAAGCCAAGCATTTCAAATGTCACTCAAGCAAACTGGAAAAGGTGAGGGGATGGAGATTCTAGGATGTAACCCCAGAGAATGCTGACATCTAAGCAGACTCTAGGGGACTGACGTTCTTGAAGGAATCTGAGGAATACTGGCCAGCGAATAAGAGGAAGGTAAATCAGAAGAGGATGAAAGTTAAAGAAGGAATTTCAAGAAAGGAATAGTCTATAACTTCAAATATCCACTGGATAAAACAAAGAGGAAAAAGTCCATTTGATTTGGCCATAAGAAACCATTGGCTTGGGGCACCCGGTAGCTCAGTTGGTTAAGTGTCTAACTTGATTTTGGCTCAAGTCATGATCTCATGGTTGGTGACAGGATTGAGCCCTGCATTGGGCTCCGTGCTGAGCCTGGAGCCTGTTTCAGACTCTCACTCTCTCCCTCTGCCCCTCCCGTCCTTGCTCGCTCTCTCTCTTTCAAAACATAAATAAAATAAATAAAATAAAATAATTTAATGTTAAAAACAAAAGGAAACCATGGGCCTTAGCACCAAACATTACAAAGAGGTAGTAAGGGCAGAAGTCAGATTGCAGACTGTTAAAAGGTAAATAGAAAACAAAGAAGAAACATCAAATATACTTTTTCTCTTTTTTCCAGGAAGAGTGACCTTAAGGGAAGGAGAGAATTTGAAGAGAGCCATTCTATGTGGTTGCTCAGACTGTGTAGTAGTCAGTCTTAGGAGACCTTTCTCACCTTGTTGATTCTGTGAATTGTGCCAGGGACGTGCAGTTCACAGTAGGATAAGAAAGCCTGGTTGTGAGAGCAACACTAGGTTTGAGGAAGAGTTTTTTGCTTGTTCATTTGTTTAGTGTTAACAATTTTTAACTTATTTTTGGGGGGAGGAAAGAGCATTCAGAGAGGAGGAAGTTGTAGAAGGGTGTTTGTATCAGAGAAAGGAGGAGGGGAGGGAGGATGATTATAAGCATGAGGTTTCTGATGAGGCAGGAGGAAGTTTAATCAGAACACATTAGAGTATTTAATCATGGACAGGTGAAGAACACGACTTATGGTGAAATGGAAAGAAAAGGTGGTAAAAGATAATTTAATGGTGGTAAGAATTGGGGTTTATCAGAAAGTTGGGGTGTCTGGTGAGGAAGGAGAAAAATGCATTTATTGTAAATAGGGGAAGGGAATAACTTTTAGTGAAAAGATGAGGAAAAGAGCTTGAAGTTTGAAATAGCTACCAAAGATAATGAGAGTTGGGGTGGGGATTACTCAGGACCCAAAAAGATAAAGTGGTTTTGAGGGTCTGGCTGATATAGGAGACCTTGACTTTGTGGTGTAAATAACACTTGACAAAGTCAGAAAACAAATCCCGAACCAGTAACAAGGAGTAAATGATGGAAAGTTTCCATTTATGCCTAT
>NC_043703.1:107058763-107064540 GCF_006229205.1 Suricata suricatta | reverse complement strand
TGGAACCTGCTAGTATTTAAACAATATTGATTTCTTGCCTCCGCAGTTTCCTAGTACCATTTACTGTATTTAATATTGTAATTACTCATTAGGCTGCATCATCTATCACATCACTTGTGAACACTGGCTGCTAGCTACTCTCTCAGAAGCTGTTTCTGGTGCTTTGTTGATGATGACTACAAATGTGAGTCCAGAGTATGCAGAAAGATGTGAACAGTAATTTATTTTCTATAATTTGTTTACTAAAAGTAGTTTTACAGCAAGAACATAGAACATCTTCTGATCTTGTCTTCTCTTAAATGCATTAGGCTTTAATGACCACATGTGGCCCAGAGTCTGTGGTAGACATGGGGTGACAGTCATGAGGGAAGAGGGTGGGCCATAAGGGTACAAGATGGCCACCACCACCTCACTGCCCTCAGGTGCTGTATACTGGGTGGGAACACACACAGTTGAGAGCCACTGCAGGGCTGATACATGCAGCTCAAGTCCAAGTCAGTGGTATCTCAGTATTCCAATTTTGTCCTTAGTCCTAACACGAGTAAGAATCGCCCAAAACCAGCATGTCCACACCATTCTGGTGGCCCTGTCATCCATGAAATGGCTTATCTTCTCATTTAAGTCTCCTTCAATGTTTCTTTAATTAAACTTGATACTTTTCTCCATAAATGTTTTATACTTATTTTGCTAGATTTATTCACATGTACTTGATATTGTTGATGTTGTTTAAGTGGTGTAAATGGAATTTTATATTTTAAAATGATGTTGTTGATAGTGGATAAAAATGTAACTAATTTTTGTCTATTTGATATTGTAATAAATAATTTGGCTAAAATTTCTCATTAGTATTTATTATTATGTTTGTGGGATTTTGCATGTAGATAGCCATAGGTCATTTGTGAATATGAGAATTTTGTCCCTTTGTAGCTGTGCATATATTTTCCTTGCTTTGATTTAAATTTAGTTTTTAATTTTTGATAGAGAATGTGGGCAATGATACTTTCATTTCTTTTATTCTTGCTTTATCAAGCTAGCTAGGTTCTCCAGTACAATGTTATTTTTTTTTAATATAACACAATTTATTTTTTTAACATATGCAATTATTTTCCGTCATTTACAATACAGTAGTTACAATGACACTCCAAACAGAAAAGCAAAGTAAAAAATCAAAACCCCCACTTCTATTTCATGTAATTAGACTTATACAGAAATTAGAAGGTTAAGCACCAACTAGTTTCACCTAATTTCACAGCTATCTGAAGTGGCAATCATTATATAGCAGCTTATCTATGATACATTCAAGATACATGATACAATTTATTACTTGCCCATAAGCTAAAACTCAGCCTGCTTAACACCTTTCCTTAAATTCCCCCTCTATACTACAGTATACTTGAGGTCCATGCAAAAAAGTAGCCACCTTTTATATAGGAAATGGATGATCCAGTACAATGTTAAATAGAAGTAGTAATAGTATTGTCTCTTTCCTAAGCTTATAGGAAATATTCTCAGTGTTTTACCATTAAGTATGCTGTTTGCTGTATATTATGGTATATATCCTTTATTACATTAAAAATTTCCTTCTTAGTTTAGGAATTGTTAATACCCAATATATGGAAGCAACCTAAGTGTCTGCCAATAGATGAATAGATAATGAAAATGAAAATGTGGTGTGTGTGTGTGTGTGTGTGTGTGTGTGTGTGTGTGTGTTTAGGTATATGTATATATATGTAATGGGACATTGTTCAGCCATAAAAGAATCTTGCCATTTGCAACAACATGGATGGACCTTGAAGGCTTTATATTAAGTGAAATAAGTGAGACAAAGATAAATACCTTATGATCTCACTTATACATGCAATCTGAAAATAAAAACCAAAACCAAGCTCACAGACCTAGAGAATAGATTGGTAGTTGCTAATGGACATGAAGGCAGCTGAAGCTGCAAGGTCACCAAGTCTGCCCAGAGAGCTCAGAAGGCTAAATGAGTATTATCCCCAATACCTGCCACCCCCATCTTTTTAAAAAAATTTTTTTAATGTCTTTATTTTATTTTGAGAGACAGAGCAGAGAGCGAGCAGGGGAGGGGCAGAGAGAGAGGGAGACACAGAATCTGAGCAGGCTCCAGGCTCTGAGCTGTCAGCACAGAGCCCAACACGGGGATCGAACCCACAGACTGTGAGATCATGACCTGAGCCGAAGTCGGATGCTTAACTGACTGAGCCACCCAGGTACCCCCCGCACCACTCCCCATCTTAATCAGTGGAAGAACCATCTGAGAACTGTTTGTGTCAATTGCCCATTTAAGTTTAATAGTAAAAGATTGGTTAATGATAACAATACATCATAAAACCTTCAGAAGAAAGGGAAAATGTTTTGTGAGCCATTTGTTTTTTGTGTGTGGCAATTCTAAGTTATTAGTTTTTAAAATCAGTACTTTTTAATAGAAACAACTTGACCAAAACTCTGTCACAGAATTTTGAGGCTCATTAAAACAAAAGTTTAATGAGAAAAAAAGATTGGTGATTGCTAGAGGCAGGGGGTAGGAGGTGAGCAAACGGGATGAAGAGACTCAAAAAGAACAAACTACTAGTTATAAAATAAATGTCATGGGGTGTAATGTAGAACATGGTAACCACAGTTAATAATACTCTATTGCATATTTGAAAGTTGCTAAGAGAGTTAAGCAAAACTCCTCATCACAAGAAAAAATAAATTCTATAACTATGTATGGTGGCAGATGTTAACAGATTTACTGTGGCTATCATATTGCAGTATATACAAATACAGGATTATTCTATCGTAAACACCTGAATTAATATAATGATGTCTGTCAGTTATATCTCAATTTAAAAAGAACTGTCATCAAAATGTATGCTGAATTTTACATTTTTTTGCACTTACTGAGATGCTCATGTGATTTTCTACCTTTAATATATTAATTTATTTCATTAGTTGGTTATCGCATGTTATTCCAACTTTGCATTCCTGGAGTAAATCTACTCTGGTCATTTTAATTTTTAATTTTTCCATATACTTGAGGATTTGATTTGCTAATATTTTATCTATATTTTTTGCATCAATGTTTGTAAGTGAGATTGGCCTCCAGTGTCAAAGTTACACTAACTTCGTAAAATGAACTAGGGAGTATTTCCTGTTTTTGGTCTTTGGAATAGTTTGTGAAAGTTTGGAATTATTTGTCTCCTCAGTATTTGTTAGAACTCACCAGAAACTATCTGGTCTTGAGGAACTATTGCAGACACCAGGAGACTCTGGTTGGATCTTGGATAAGAAAAAGAACATGAGGGGCACCTGGGTGACTCAGTCAGTTAAGGATCCAACTGGTGATCTCCGTTCAGGTCATGATCTCACAGTTCATGGGATCAAGCCCTGCACTGGGCTCTGTGCTAATGGTGCAGAGGCTGCTTGGGATTTTACCTGTCCCTCTCTCTCTGTCCTGCCCCTCCCCTCACTCTCTCTTAAAATAAACAAACTTACAACAAAAAAAAGAAATAGAACATCAATGGGAAAACTGGAGAGATTTAAATGTAGTCTGAAGATTAGTTAATGCTATTGTATCAAAATTTATATTTTAGTTTTGATTAATTATGGTTATATAAAATAATAATAGAGGGAGCTGGGTAAATGGTATATGTGTGTGAATGTGTGTGTGTGTATATGTATATGTGTATATACATATACATATATCACAGAATATAGTGGAATAATGCAGCTATAAAAAAGACGATAGCACAGATCCCTGCTTGGGAATCTCTCTCTGCCCCTCCTTCGCTTGTGCGCTCTTTCTCTCAAAATGAATAAATAAATAAAGTTTAAAAAGTAAACATAGCTGAATTCTTTAAAATAAAATATATATGTATACAACATATATATACATACACCATCTATAAATCTTAGGCCTTATAAGTTGGGCACTTTATTTTAATTCCTGATATATGTGAATTTAGTTCTCCATCTTATTTTGTACTTTTTAGGTGTCTTGAATATTCAATATTTTTTCTCTGTTCTCATCTGTTTTTGTATGGATTATTGTTTATATTTTTAGGTATGGTGGTTATGCTAGAAATTTTAACTTAGATATTTAATATCTTAATCATTTTCCCAAACAATAAAAAGGACAGAACACTTTAATTCTGATCATTCCTCTCCAAACTGACATGCTATAGATGGTTGTGTATTTCACTTATTATTTTTAAAAAGTTTATTCATTTATTTTGAGAGAGAGACAGAGAGTGTGTGAGCAGAGAAAAGGCATAGGGAGAGGGAGAATCTCAAGAAGGCTCCACTCTGTCAGTGCAGAGCCTGATACAGGGCTTGATCTCACAAACTGTGAGATTATGACCTGACCTGAAATCAATAGTTGGGCACTTAACCGACTGAACCAACCAGGTGTCCTATGTATTTCATTTCTAGCTTTTTTTTTTAACCTCTTAAGAGATTACTATTGTTCTTTTAAGCCAATATTTATAATTAACCACATATTTTGCATTTTTATTGATCTTCATTCCTTTTTTAAGTATATTTACTCTTATTTTTTATTTTTAAGCATTTAAAAACCTTTTTTCTTTTTTAAAATAATTTATTTTTTAATTTACATGCAATTTAGTGTATAGTACAACAATGATTTCAGGAGTAATTCCTTAAGCCCCTTAAGCATTTAGCCCATCCCCCACTCCCACAACCCCTGCAGCAATCCTCTATCTGTTCTCCATATTTAAGAGTCTTATATTTTGTTTCCCTCCTTGTTTTTATATTATTTTTGTTTCCCTTCCCTTATGTTCATCTGTTTTGTATCTTAAAGTCCTCATTTGAGTGAAGTCATATGGTATTTGTCTTTCTCTAACTAATTTTGCTTAGCATAATACCCTCTAGTTCCATCCAAGGGGCTGCAGATGGCAAGATTTCATTCTTTTTGATTGCTGAGTAATAGTTCATTGTATATATACGACATCTTCTTGATCCACTCATCCATCAATGGACATTTGTGCTCTTTCCATGACCAACCAGTCTTTGACAAAGCAGAAAAGAATATCCACAGGAATAAAGACAGTCTCTTCAGCAAGTGGTGCTAGGAAAACAGGACAATGACATGCAAAAAAATAAACCTGAACCACTTTCTTACACCATACACAAAAATAGACTCAAAATGGATAAAAGACCTAAACAGAAGACAGGAAGTCATCAAAATCCTCGAGGAGAAAGCAGGCAAACACCTCTTTGACCTTGCCTGCAGCAACTTCTTACTCAACACGTCTCCAGAGGCAAGGGAAACAAAAGCAAAAATGAACTACTGGGACCTCATCAAAATAAAAAGTTTCTGCACAGTGAAGGAAACAATCAGCAAAACTAAAAGGCAACCGATGGAATGGAAGAAGATATTTGCCAATGACATATCAGATAAAGGGTTGATATCCGAACTCTATAAAGACTTTATCGAACTCAACACCCAAAAAACAAATAATCCAGTGAAGAAATGAGCAAAAGACACGAATAGATACTTCTCCAAATAAGACCTCCAGATGGCCAACTGACACATGAAAAAATGCTCAACATCACTCATCATCAAAGAAATACAAATCAAAGCCACAATGAGATACCCCCTCACACTTGTCAGAATGGCTAACATTAGCACCGCAGGCAACAATATATGTTGGCGAGAATGCAGAGAAAGAGGATGGATCTCTCTTGCACTGCTGGTGGGAATGCAAACTGGTGCAGTCACTCTGGAAAACAGTATGGAGGTTCCTCAAAAAATA